>NC_034612.1:5684059-5694914 GCF_900095145.1 Mus pahari
GGCTGCCTCAACTCCCATAACCCCCTTCTTTCTCTGCCTCCTAAATGCTGGGATTAAAGGCATGCACCACCAGGCACTGGCTTCCGCTCACTGGCTTCCGCTCACTGCCTTCCTCTCACTGCCTTCTGCTCACTGGCTTCTGCTCACTGGCTTCTGCTCACTGCCTTCCTCTCACTGCCTTCCTCTCACTGCCTTCTGCTCACTGCCTTCTGCTCACTGCCTTCCTCTCACTGCCTTCTGCTCACTGCCTTCCGCTCACTGCCTTCCGCTCACTGGCTTCCGCTCACTGGCTTCTGCTCACTTTTGTTGATTACAGAAGCAACGAAGCTCATTATGCAGAAGTCTAAGCACAGTGGCCAAGAGCCCGGCTCACTACACCTTTCAGGTTCCCAGCTCTGCATCCCTCTTGGACGGTGAGCATCTTTAGCCATTGTCTCCATCTGTCTGTCCGTCCACATCTGACAGTGAGGAACCCCTGTGGCAGTGATGGCGGGACTGCCGCGTGCACACAGTGACATGTTCTGAGAAACACACTGTAGACACAAATGTTTTGCAACCTACATATAATAAGGGTTGAACCTCTCCTCTAGCCCACCACCCAGCAGAGGGAGTGGAAGAGAAAAGTTACTAGGATATGGGGGAAGTGGATCTGTTCAGCAAATAGTTCTTTGGGGGCCAGCTTGATCTTTTTTTGTCAGCAGTTCAGTCCTGTAGCAAACACCAAATACGACTCAGCAGCTGCAGGCAGACATCAGACAGGATCAGGCAGGAACACCGACCAGCCTGAGGTGCAGAAACAGCAAGCTTCCGCAGTAACCTCATGAACAATTCTCTCAATGGCAGTGTTGTCACAAGCGGAGCTCAACAACGCATGGTAAGGTGAACCAATACATGTGTGTCATTAGTGAGGAATAGCGAGGCGGAGCAACGCTCAGGGCTCCTCCCCCTCTGTCTGTGGGGTCATCATGGGTCCTTTTAGGTGTTTGCTATAGCAAAGCATCCTTCCACCTGTGCACCTCAGCAAACCGTCATCTGACGTAACTGACTTCCCAAAGAAACTGGCAAGTTTCCACTTCAACACACCGTGAGGCAATTTTGCCACTGTGTGCGCCTCACGGAGCGTGCTTACTGAAGCCCATGTGGTTAACTCAGTCACCGAATCAAGTCATGTGATAAACACTAGCTGTATGGAGCTCCTGCTGGCTTAACAGGGCACACTGTTTTACAGACAACTTAATAATAATAATAATAATAATAATAATAGTAATAATGATGATGATAAGAAGAAGAAGTAGAAAGGTGTTCCCTGTCTTAGTTAGGATTCTGTTGCTGTGAAGAGAAAACCATTCCCACAACAACTCTTAGATAGGTAAATATTGCCGGGCGTGGTGGCACACACCTTTAATCCCAGCACTCGGGAGGCAGAGGCAGGCAGATTTCTGAGTTTGAGGCCAGCCTGGTCTACAGAGTGAGTTCCAGGACCAGGGCTCTGGGATGATATATATATATATCCCCACCTCTTCTTTCTTCCTCCTCCTGTCTATCTGCCCTCCAGTCACAAACCATGTCATGATGCTTTAATCAACAAAGGACCCATCAGGTGATAATGGAGCCCAATCACTCAGTCACCCTGTCCATTGTAGAGATTGTTAACTCCATTTCAGAGCTTCTATCCCACCTTTGATTATTCAGTTCCCAGATAAAAGACACACAATTTTGATTATTTACAATGAGCCTTAAGCAGCCTACCCTCTGTGGGATTAGAATCTACTTTCCTATTGATAACCTTGAGTTTTTACCTACTATGTTTCATCTGGGCTGCTCATAACTCCAATTGGCCAGCCCTCGGGGCCTCGTTTCCTCGACTACTATCCCATGGCATCTCTTTCTTCCTCCTTCACCTTCTTCTCCCTTCCTTTTATGGTCTCCTCTGGCGCTCTCAGCCAGGAACATCAAGCCCTTAATTCTTTTTTTTTTTTAAGCCCTTAATTCTTGATTCTATCTTAATTCTGCCCAGCTATAGGCTGTAGGCATCCTTACTTACCAATCAGAAATAACTCGGGGGCAAGGTCACATAGCATCGTCTGGGTCTGCATGCAGAGTCTCTCATCTCTGGGACAACCGGGTCTTGGAAGAGAGGGGGCAGGGGGTCACACTTAACATTACAGTCCAAAGCAAAAGACCAAACCTTGCTGGGTGTGGTGGCGCGCGCCTTTAATCCCAGCACTCAGGAGGCAGAGGCAGGTGGATTTCTGAGTTCGTAGGCCAGCCTGGTCTACAGAGTGAGTTCCAGGACAGCTAGGGCTACACAGAGAAACCCTGTCTCGAAAAATAAAAAAGACCTCAGCAGTCAGATGCCTTCCAAGATGCGGTTCACTGCACAAGCAACAGCTGTCAGTCAAGGGGATGGAGAGCCAAGGCAATGTGTTGCTTGGAGGATGTGGAGGACCATTCCACTGTGACTTCTGTGATCCCCTCCTCTGCGCTCACACCCTCATGTGACCCTCTCGCCTCTAGTGAGGCTGGTAGCTGTTGCTTGTCTCTCGCTAGGAGACTATGCAGCTGTTTCTGGTAGTAGTTGACTGTCATGTCTGTCTCGCTGAGAGAGGCTCATTTTTGCTTGTGCTTGCTGCTCTGTGCATGGGGCTACTTGACAAGGAAATGAGCTTGGCCTCCATTGAGGGAGAAAAAAAAAACAACTACACATGGAACTTTCTTTTTTTCTTTTTTTTTTTTTTTTTTTTTTTTTTTTCCAGACAGGGTTTCCCTGGCTGTTTTGGAACTCACTCAGTAGACCAGACTGGCCTCGAACTCAGAAATCTGCCTGCCTCTGCCTCCCAAGTGCTGGGATTAAAGGTGTGCCCCACCACGCCCAGCTAGCAGTTTTAGTCTTTTAAGGTGTGTATGCATACATGCGTGGGTATGCGCAGGTGCTGTGGACACCAGAAGAGGTGGTGAGGTCTGTGGCTGGAGTTAACCGGAGATTGTGAGCAGTCTCAGTGAGGTGCCAGATTCCACTCAGGTCCTCGGGAAGAGCAGCAAGTGCTCCTAACTGGTGAGCCGTCTCGCCATCCCCAGCATGGGGGTTTTTATGTGTCAGTGGCAATGCTATACCACACACAGTAACCGACATAGACAAACCTGCCTGGTGCCCAGATCACTGGTTACAGTTGCCCTCGATGCATTGGCTTGTGTTGTTGAACAGGGAGACACTAGGGTCACTCAGAAAACAAAGACTAAACGCATACATCACCACAAAAGGTTGGCCCGGTGGCTCTCATCAAAAGGCTGATGTAAACATTTTCAACCGCAATGATTTTCTTGTTCCTTAAACAATGCTGGTTAGGCAGGGTGGTGGTGGGGTGGTGGGGAAGGCAGGTAACGAACCTCAGGTGTATTACCTCTCTGTGCTGGAAGTGGTTTTTTCCTACACAAAGCAAGCGAGCTGACGGTTGTGCTCTGGAAGTCGCAACAACCTCCATTTTTCAAAGATGGCTTATTTAGACCCTGCTAATGGGGACGAGAGAGCAAACGGGATTGGAAGAGCAATCATCTTTGAACCACAGCACCCCTGAGCAAGACATTTCAGTTCTAAAAATATGCCAAGTGCATCAATTCAGAGAGCTGTGTCTTCACCAGTGGTGGGAAATCTCTGTGCCCAGAGAAACTGGTCACATTAAGTTGGCATCTCGCATTTTGTCTACACCGTGCATAAAGCATGCCCATACAGCTGTTCGTTATTCGCGCTTAAGAGTTTCATCTGAAGTGCCGTGGGGGCTCACAGATCAATTCTTCGCTCCTGTCTTATTTCCTGGGTTGAGTGGCCTGATGTCTTCTAGCTGAGCCTCACCCATTTCCCCTGCTTAGATTGCCAGAATTTATCTCCACCTGTAGGTGGTCTGTGTCTATGCACTATGAAATAAAGGATCCTTGGCAATCTCTGTGGTTCAAATGTAAAATCTTAAAGGATTTGGAGCCTTCTGCTCATCTTTTGTCAACAGGACTGCCCTGGAGAAAGCAGCTAAGACTCAAAAATGAGAATAATAATGATAGTAACAACAACAACAATAATAATAATAACAATAAAAGGGGGTCATGTTCCAAAGAAAGAAATAATAGTTATGAGAGTCCTTCTTCATTAAGAAGGAACAAGAGAGGGCAGAGGAGAGGTGGTCAAGTACTTGCCTAACACATTCCAGGACCCAAGTTGCATCCCCAGGACCCATGTACCATGTGAATGCCCCGGCCGTGATAGCAGGTGTGTGTAGACTCAGTGCTGGGGAGGCAGAGACAGGCAGATCTCTGGAAGGCAGCTGGGCAGCCTCTACCTGGCAGAGTTCCAGATCAACCAGGGATGCCCTGCCCAACAGAAAGCGGAAGGCAGGAGGTGAGATGGCTGGACGGGAAGAAGCCCTCACTGCATCTGCTGGTTTCGATGGGAAATGTCCCTCCCAGCCTCGTGGGTTTGTACACTTGATCCCCAGTTGCGGGTGCTGTGTGAGAATGTTACCGGATAACCCGGCTGGAAGAAATGTGTCTACTGGGGTGAGCTTGCCCAACTGCTCTTCCCGTCCTTCCCCTTCCCCTTCCCCCTCCCTCTCTCTTGCTCACTTTCTTACCTGGCAGGCAGGATGCACACACTCTGGCTACCTTGTCTTCTCACCACGAAAGGCTCTTCTTTCCTGTCGGTAACAGGAGCAAACCCCTTCCCTCTGTAACTTGCGTTGTGATCACGGTATTTTATCACAGCAAAAGAAGAGTACTACTGCAACGCACAAACCTGTCAACCCGTGATTGATCCCCAGAACCAAGGTGGGAGAAAAGGAACAGCTCCTTCAGATTGTCCGCTGACCTCCATATGCCCCCTGTTGTGTGTATAAGCACACGCGTGCGCGCGCGCACACACACACACACACACACCCCTCGGGATATGAGGATACAGATTAGTTATGTATGCATGCATATCATACACTGTCTCCTGGGCTGTTATCCCAGCGCCCAAATCACTACACTATGAACAAACTATTGGTTTTTTTGTTTTTTTTTTTTAACATCACCCCAGGGAAGCCTTTTTTAGAAAGGAAGGTTCCTCAAAGCAGAAACCCACCGCATTGTGAAGTCTTTACAGTGTGCCACAGAATTAAGGGACTCTGAGCTTATGTTCTCAGCTGATCTAATAATTTGATATTTTTTTTCTCCCAGTTTATTCTCAGTCTCTGCCCACCTTCCTCCTAAACCCTAAGTTTGGTGAATTTCTTAATTGTGTCTCATTCCCCTCCCACCTTCATTGAGACCTAATTAGCCTGCAATAAAATGGAACACTTGGGGAGATATTTAGATAAGAATACACTTAGATACATTGTTTCTTTTTTCTTTTTTCTTTTTTTCTTTTTTTTTTGGCTTTTCGAGACAGGGTTTCTCTTTGTAGCCTTGGCTGTCCTGGAACTCACTCTGTAGACCAGGCTGGCCTTGAACTCGAAATCCGCCTGCCTCTGCCTCCCGAGTGCTGGGATTAAAGGCGTGCGCCACCATGCCCGGCTAGATACATTGTTTCTTTTCAAGACTGAGTCTTGCTATGAGTGTTGGCATGGGTTCTCCAGTCTCTTGCCTCGACTTCTTGCCTGTTGGGATTACAGGCAGGCATCACCTGGCCATTATAGATACAATTTAAAAAGTTATATACCCGGAGCCACTCCTCTGTGGGTAAGAGCAGAGGCCATAGCTTTATTTAGGTCTAGAGGTCTGTTCCCAGCATGCCATGGGGCTCAATACAGCCTCTGCTGACTCTAGCTCCAAATTATTGGATGCCCTCTTCTGGTCTTTATGGGCACTGCACTCTTGTGCACACACCCACATGGACATGCACACAGATACACATAATTAAAAAATTAAGTTTAAAACAGTCATAATTTAAAAAAAAAGGACATTCTCACTGAGCCCCCAACTGTCCCCTGATACCGTTAAAACTATTGGTCCTCATTCTCATCTTCTCTTGCTTTCATTTCCTCCCTCTTTAAAATATTATATAAATCCATCTGAACAGCCCACACCCTTTTATGTCCGGCTTCTTTCGCTTAGCACGATACTTGCCTCAACCACGCATGTGTTAATGCAGAGTGGAGAATCCTACTCCAAGGGCAGGCCACCGATTTATTTAATCTTGCTTTTCGGTTTCTAGGTTAATGTGGGATGGAAAGGAATCCCCAGACCGCTGTCTGCGCTGTGTCTTGCTTTAGTGTCTGTAGTCAGTGTTCACAGTTTTCATTGTGTGAAGCCTGATCTTTTCTTGTTCGTCTTATTTATAGGACCTTGGTAGTGTCTGGTGACTTGAGTGCACTGATTTCTTCTTAGGTTTAGCTCAGTAGTTGGTGCTGTAGACTGGAAAGCCATTGATTAGCATTCTTTATGCTTTCATCTTATGTTTGATCATCTCTCAGGAGTCTCATTGGGGTGTGGGGCTGGAAGGACACGTAGGGGACCAGATGTAATCTCTCTGTATGGAATGAAGACGGTGGGCATCTTAGAATCTAGCTGGGGCGTGAGTGGAAGAGAAGGGTGGGCCTGGGAAAGAGTCCAATGGGGATCCACTTCCTACTTCAGAAGACTGTGATGGTTTGTATGTGTTGGGCCCAGGGAGTGGCACTATTAGAAGGTGTGGCCTTGTTGGAGTGGGTGTGGCCTTACTTGAGTAGGTGTAGCCCTGTTGGAGTGGGTGTGTCACTGTGGGAGTGGGCTTTAAGACTCTCATCCTAGCTGCCTGGAAGTCAGTCTTCTGCTATCAGCCTTCAGATGAAGATGTAGAACTCTCAGCTCCTCCTGCACCATGCCTGCCTGGATGCTGCCATGCTTCCTGCCTTGATGATAATGGATTGTTTTTTGTTTTTTCTTTTTTGGTTTTTTGAGACAGGGTTCCTCTGTGTAGCCCTGGCTGTCCTGGAACTCACTCTGTAGACCAGGCTGGCCTTGAAATCAGAAATCTGCCTACCTCTGCCTCTCAAGTGCTGGGATTAAAGGCGTGCGCCACCACTGCCCAGTGATGATAGTGGATTGAAACTCAGAACCTGTAAGGCAGCCCCCAATTAAATGTTGTCCTTAGGTCTGCAACCCTATAGGAGGAACAACAATATGAACTAACCAGTTCCCCCAGAGCTTGTGTCTCTAGCTGCATATGTAGCAGAAAATGGCCTAGTTGGCCATCATTGGGAGGAGAAGCCCTTGGTCTTGCAAAGATTATATGCCCAGTACAGGGGAATGCCAGGGCCAAGAAATGGGAGTGGGTGGGTTGGGGAGCAGGGTGGGAGGATGGTATATGGGACTTTTGGGATATTATTTGAAATGTAAATGAAGAAAATATCTAATAAAATTGTTTTTGAAAAACAAACAAACAAACAAACAAAATGTTGTCCTTATAAGAGTTTCCTTGGTCATGGTATCTGTTCACAGCAGTAAAGCCCTAAGTTTGGCTTCTGCCATAAACATCAGAGGAACTTTAAACAGTGGGGAACAACTATAAAGAAGCAGATCACTCCTTCCAGACAATTCCTCCTCCTCATGCCAACGCCCCATGCCCAGTCTGTTGGGAATGCTTTTATTTTTGTTGTTTTGTTTTTGTTTATAGACATATTCTCTATAGCCCTGACTGTCCTGAAATTCTCTATGTAGCCCAGGCTGGCCTTGAACTCATTATGTAGCCCAGGATCACCTCGAATGTTGAATCATCCTGCCTTCACTTCCAGGGTGCTGAGACTATAGGCATGCGCTACGATGCCTGTTTTATGGGGTACTGGCATTCAAACTCAGGCCCTCCTGCATGCTAGGAGGGTAGTGTGCCCCCTGAACTTCATCCCCCCACATTCGAGATGTCTTTTGAGGTTAGAAAGGGTAACAGGTGAAGGAGGCGATTGGAAGAAAATAAAATAATTTCTTGGATAGACTGTCTATCAAAATGTCACCTGTGTCTCTATTCCTATTTTAGGAAAGGAGCCGTCATGAGAACACGGGAGAAGTTCTTGTCATTTGAGGTGAGAACCTATCTGTCTATCTGTGCAGCAGACTTAGACTGAAGCCTTTCCTGGCTCCAACAGATGGATGACAAGGTAAATAATGTAAATATCAAGCACCCTCTGGGGACCCGNGGGGGGGGGGGGAGAGGGCTGCCTCTGCAGATACCTGCTCCGGCCACTAGAGAGCGCTTCTGCTTTGGTGAGGCAAAACCACAACTGAGAGGTGGCACTTCTGGAGGTCTGACGAGGTGGAAGGAAGCCCAGCGGCTGGAGAAGTCTAGGTGTACATTCCGCAGCGTGGGATGTGTGGGATGCAGAGAAACCCCCACGCTTCAAATGAAACAAAGGTTATTACTAAACAAGGAAGCTAAAAATATACAAGGGGGCGTGTGTGTGGCAAATACAGAAAAGACAGAAGTTTAGACATTCAAAAATGAAGTAAGTGGGCACAATCAGTTACCACCTCACGCCGCGAGGATGGCTACCAGATATTTTAAGATCTGGAGACAGTCGCGTAGGTGAGGGTTATGGAGATACGTGAGTCTTGCTTCATAACTGCTGGTAACTTTAAAAGGTGTGGCCACTGTGAAAAACCGTTTGCTGTTCTTCAAAATCTTAAAGGTAGACCCACCAATCCATTCCTAGTCGTCATAGGCCCCAAAAGAACTGGGCCTTGTGTGTGTATAAACGCCTTTAATCCCAGCACTTGGGAGGCAGAGGCAGGCAGATTTCTGAGGTCGAGGCCAGCCTGGTCTATAGAGTGAGTTCCAGGACAGCCAGGGCTACACAGAGAAACTCTGTCTTGAAAAACCAAAAAAAAAAAAAAAAATGTCATCATTTGGATTTGGAGACTAATGAAAACCCGCTATAGCAGCCGTTAGGTAGACTACTAAATAGCCATGAAAAGGAGCAAAGAGATTCTTACCCCCCCCCCCGCCCCCAGAGGCAGGGTTTCTCTGTGTAGCCCTGGCTGTCTCTGAACTCACTCTGTAGACCAGGCTGGCCTCGAACTCAAAAATCTGCCTGCCTCTGCCTCCTAAGAGCTAGCATTAAAGGCGTGCGCCACCACGCCCGGCAAGGAGATTCTTTATTTGCTAATATGATGGCTATATCTCCATCCCTAATTTCTTTTACTTTTGTTTTTTTGAGACAGTTTGTTTTTTGTTTTTTGTTTTTTGTTTTTCCTGTTTAACTCAAGCTGTCTTGGAACTCACTCTGTAGAACAGGTTGGCCTTGAACTCAGAGATCTGCCCGCCCCTGCCTCCCAAGTACTGGGATTAAAGGCACCACCTCCCGCTCATCCCTGATTTCTTTTTTTATATTGCACTTCATTTCTTTGTGTGTGTAAGGTGTGCACATATTCTACAGTGCACATGGGGAGGTCAGAAGACAACTCGTGGGAATTCGCTCGCTTTTTCTACCAAGTGGGTCCTAGGCATCAAACTCACTGAGTTGGGTGGCAAGTGCAGAGCCAATCCCCCAGCCTCCCCAGTAAGGTTTGGGGAAGTCACTGGATCCTGAGAGGTTTGTCTTCATGAATGGATGAGTCCATTGGTGGATTCAACAAGTGAATGGTCTGTTGGGAGGTGGAGGCTCTATGGAAGGTAGGGCCTATTTGAGAAGTGTGGGTCGCGGAGAGCATCCTTTAAAAGGACATGCCCTGTCCTGGCCTCGTCCTGTGACAGACTCTGCTTCCTGGCTACCAAGAGGCTTAGAAGCTTCTGCCAACAGGATACTGTCTCGCTTCAGGGCCACAGTAGTGGGTCCAGCTGGAACCTCTGAAGTCACAGGCCACAGGTCCAGATAAGGTTTCCCTTCTCATTAGACTGAGGTGTTAGTCATAGTGATGAGATATGTGGCTGTAACATAGGTTCACAGAGGTCTCTACCTGAGTGTGTGTGTTTATATGTGTGTGTGTGTGTGTGTGTGTGTGTGTATACGTGTGTGTGTGTGTGTGTGTGTGTGTGTGTGTGTACACACCTGCCCCTAGATAATTTATAAGACCCTGGAACACCCACAGACCTACTTGGAAAAGTTAGAGGCTGTGGGTAAGGACTGCCATTTATCCTCCTGGGTAATCCTCCTGGACCCTCTGGATGCAAAGAGTACCAGTTTCAAACAGAAGGTTGGCAGCAGCCCAGGCTCCAACAATGGGGACTGTCTGGGCAACATGTGGGGTAAGACAGACATGGGAGTGTTTAAGACAGTGTTCTTCTCAGTGCACAAGCCAGCCAAGGAGATGTGTCTGTAATTTCCCTTGCTATCCTTTTTCTCAGTAACCCTTCCTCAGCTGTGCTGCTGTGGAGGTCAACCAATGGGGTCCATGTCCAGGAGCCTAAGGACCATGCAGATGTTACAGGAGGGAGGGAGAGGGAGAGGGGGAGGGACGGTAAGGGGGAGGGAGAGGAGAGGCTGCAGTTGCTACCTTGATGATTTTTAGTTTTTTTAAATTAAACATTTAAGATCTAGTTATTTTCATTTTATGTGTATGGATGTTTTCCCGACATGTACACACACACACACACACACACACACACACTCTCCTACCATTTATGTGCAGTGTCTACGGAGGCCAGAAGAGGGTGCCAGATCCTCTGAGACCACAGTGGGTGCTGGGAATCAAACCTGGGTCCTCTGGAAGAGCAACCAGCGAGAGCTCTTAGCCATCCAGGCAGCTCTTCTGCCCCCAAACCTGCTGATTTTGAAGATAGAGAAAGAAGCCATGGGCTATTCAAATACTTAAATTCCTTCCTTGAAAAGCCCATTGGAGCCGGGTGTGGTGGCGCACGCCTTTAATCCCAGCACTTGGGAGGCAGAGGCAGGTGGATTTCTGAGTTCGAGGCCAGCCTGGT
>NC_034612.1:5695349-5699498 GCF_900095145.1 Mus pahari
AAAAAAAAAAAGAAAGAAAGAAAAAGAAATTTACTATAAAACTTGAAAGGAGCCATGAGTCAACCACCATGGGTCTCTTGTAAAAGTTAAAATGGCCAGGAAAAGGATGCTTCCAGAATGAACTTGTCAATAAGCACTGGCTGTTCCTGCCTGTCTTCAGACACCTGGCACTCCCCATGGGCCTCCTCATGGCTTCTCAACCCACAGGCTCTCTCCTCCCTCAAGGCTATGTCTGCCCCTTGACTGTGTCACATGGTGTGGTGTTCCCACAGAAACGGTAGTCCCGTTCCACCCCTGCAACTCCAGTGGGCTTTGATCCTGGTGTCTGGAGGCCTCTTCCCCAGTTACCTGTGAGTTTTCCCTATATGGGGTTGGGGTGGGGTTTCTTTGTAGAATGTCACCCTCTCAACAATGCTGTCCCTGGACACCTCACAGATGATGGTAATTCTCCCCAGCCCCATCCTAGACTCTGTGAACATTCCTCGAGGTTCATTTTTCTCTGTGGCTCATTTTACTGACAGATCCTGATTATGGTTTGTCGCAGTTACTGGAAAAGGAGTGACTTAGCCCGGGACTGTTTCTCCCCGGGTGGGCAGCCAAACCTTGTGCCTGCAGGGCAAGTGCTCTACCACTGAACCATACACAGGGGCAGATCAGGGGGTTCTAACAACTAAACCGGTGTTAGCAAATAGTAGACACCTGATAAGTGTGTGCATGTGTGCTTGTGTGCGTGTGTGTGTATGTGTGTGTGTGTGTGTGTGTGTGAGAGTTAACAAACTTGTGTTAACAAACTTCTGATGAGGTCTTTATAGTCCCCCAACTCAAGACATAATGAAATTATTTTAGTCACCGAATTTTTTATTATCCTCTGGTTCTTGGTTTGTTTCGTCCTATTTTATTTGGAGATGGAGCCTGGCTGTGTAGCCCAGGGTAGACTTAACCTTGCAATCCTTCTGTCTCTGCCTCTGGGGTCACAGTGTGCACCGCTGTCCTCAGGTCCTATCTATTTCCTAAGTGGCTTTTGCTGGCATCTTCTGCTGTTCAGCCAATACAAACTCACTGAGGGAGTACTAAGAGCCAGGCACTGCTCAAACTTTGTGGATGGATGCTTGGAGCAAAATGAACATAGTCCTAGAGAGTGTGTGTGGGCACGGGGCCGGGGGGGGGGGGAGAGGCTTAAAAATGAATATTAGGTTGACAAGAAAGGTGGAATTCAGTCTTATTCAACATCACTATTATATGCAGATTTAAGGTGAGCCCCGCTGGAAGGTATGGAGCAGATTTAATCATAATTTGAGATTTGGGTGTTTGTCTTCTTGGAGCTCCGCCAAGGCATACGACACAGGCCGGCCATAGCCCGTGTGTGCTTTCATCAGAGCTGAGAGATTGACATTCATCTAGTCTCTGTCACACACAGGTTTCTGGTCTGTTGTCAGTACTAATTATGCTAAGGATCCCGAAGAAGACCTGGGCCACTGCAAGGATCTAATGACATTTTTTTCCCCCCAGTTGCCCTCAGAGAAAAGCTGATGTGAGTTCTTTATGCTTAAGAGTTTTGTATTATAATGAATTGGGGATTGTGACACTACCCTGAAGCCAGCAGGCTGAAGGGATTTTTCATTTTATTATTATTATTATTACTATTATTATTATTATTATTATTATTATTATTATTATTATTATTATTTTGAGACACTCTCACAACGTAGTACTGACTTGCCTGGAACTTATGAAAACCAGGCTGGCCTCAAATCCCCAGTGATCGGCCTGTTTCTGCCTCCCAAGTGCTGGGATAAAAGGCGTGCACCACCATGCTAGAAAGGACTGTTTTTATAGTTCGTAACATCGTGCGTATGTGTGTCTGTCTGTCTGTCTGTCTGTCTGTCTGTCAGAGGTTGACCTCGGGTGTCCTTCTCACTTGTTTTTCCACATCATTATTATTATTTTTATTATTATTATTATTTGGGGTGGGGGCAGGGTCTCTCTGCCTCAGTAATTCAGTCAGAGTTGTTGGCCATCATGCCCCAGCCCGCCCTCCTGTCTCTGCCCCCCCCCCCCAGGGCTGGCACAGGCTGCTACCCTGGCTCCCCGTCAGTCCTAGAGGCTGATTGCAGCCTCGTGTTTAGATGGAGCTTTTCCAACTATGCTACACCCCCCACCCCCCACCCCCGAGCCCTCTTCTTGTTGGTTGGGGCAGGGTCTCAGGCTGTACTAGCCTGACCTACCACTCCTGTGAAGCCCAGGCTGACCTCTGCCTATGGCAATGCATTTCTCTCGTTCTGGAGTCCTGGCATTACAGATGTGAGCCATGCCCAGATGCCAGAAGCATTTCTGAAGAAACATAACTAGCCGAAAAGCCTGAGCGTCGTAGAAAATGAACTATAATCAAGTGGTGGAGAAACCAGTGGCCACTTAATTATGTTTTGAAAATGTCTCTTTCCTTGCTAGGCTAGAGTACTTTTTTAAAAAATCTATGGTGTAGGAAGGAAAACATAGATTGAGAGCTACCCACTCAAACTCAGAAGGCATTGGGAAAGTGTCAGGCTCAGAGAGACTGTGTAACAATCCACCAAGTTTGTCATCAGAGTTAAAATTTGGAAAAAAAATATATTTAGTTAGCTTGTAAACGCTACTAGTTTAAATAAATTACATTTTCTGTATTCAGTGGGAATTTTCAGATCATCCAGGTGTGACAGGTTAGTTCTCAGGCCAAGGTAAGTTTTGTCTAGCAGGGGATATGTGGAGCACAGAGGGTTTTTATGCCCTGTGAAACTATTCTCTATGATCTTGTTAGGTGGCTACACACTATCATACATTGTCCAAAACCCATGGGACAGAATGGGACATAGGGTGACTACAGAATAAACCTTACCCCAAAGAAACTGAAGCATCTCCATGTGTTCCTGACAAATTACTCCACAGCCCCAGTGTGAACCTCCAGTGCAAATTATGGATTCTCCACCGTCAGTTGCAATCCACAGTGCCGCTATGGTGTAGGATGGCACTGATGGGTGGGGCGGGTACAGGACAGACCTCTCTCCCCAGCTTCTGCTGGGAACTTAGGTTTACTCTAGATGGCTCAGTGGTTAAGAGCACCGACTGCTCTTCCAGAGGTCCTGAATTCAATTCCCAGCCACCACGTGGTGGCTCACAACTATCTGTAATGGGCTCAGACAGCCTCTTCTGGTGTGTCTGAAGACAGCTACAATGTATTCATATATAATAAAATAAATAGATAAATCTTTTTAAAAAGTTAAATGATTAGTTAAGTCTAATGATCGGATGGCTTTGTGTTCTTGATCTTACAACAGTTGTCACAAGACATGCTCAAGATTAGACCTGTCAACAGGCGTCATCATGGGGAGGGGAGGGTTCACCCTGTCCTTCTCTGCGAATCAAAAGGCAGATAGAGTAGCAGAGAGAGACCATGCTTCTTCAGTCCCACCCCCTCCCTGAGTATCTATAGGAAGTTAGTCTCCCTGGGGACATTTTCTACAGTGCTGGAAACTTGGGTAGGGTTCATTTCTCTCCCAGGGTCTTGTAACCAAACCAAACCAAACCAAACCCATCCTAAAAAGGCAGCTGGAGAGAAGATGGCCCAGCAGTCAGGTTTGCTCTGGAGGCATGGTATGGTGTGGGGGAAGGGGGTGCCTCTGTGGGTCCATCCCTTCCCTCTCTCAGGTACCAGCCACAGGGATCTCATGGTATAGATAAACTCAGGGCATTCGAGGAGGGAGGGAGGGAGGGAGGGAGGGAGGGGCAGAGAGCAGGAGCAAGAGGAGAAGGGAGCAAGAGCGAGAGAGGGCAGGACAAGCAGCCCCTTTTACAGAGAGTCAGGCACACCTTGCTGTTGCCAGGTAACTGTGGGGCGGGGCAACTGTGGGGCGGAGCCTAGATGAATATTCACAGTCTCCGGCTGTTGAATATTTAGTCCCCAGTTGGCGGCGCTGTTTGGGGGAAAATTAGGCAGTGGTTGGAGGTAGGCTTTGAGAGTTTAAAGACCCTCACCAGGGCTGGTGAGATGGCTCAGCGGGTAAGAGCACCCGACTGCCCTTCCGAAGGTCCGGAGTTCAAATCCCAGCAACCACATGGTGGCTCATAACCATCCGTAACAAGATCTGACTCCCTCTTCTGGAGTGTCTGAAGACA
>NC_034612.1:5700313-5708297 GCF_900095145.1 Mus pahari
AAAAAAAAAAAAAAAAAAAAAAAAAAAAAGATTTGACCTTTCAGCAGCACCCAGATGGCAGCTCCCAACCACCTGTAACTCCGGTTCCGGGGGATCTGATATCTACATCCTGGAACTCTCTTTGTAGATCAGGCTGGCCTTGAACTCAGAAATCTTCCTGTCTCCCGCCTCCAGAGTGCTGGGATTAAAGGTGTGTGCCACCCTGCCTGGCAGCGGTTACCATGGCACTGAAGGTCAGACGCAGACCCAGGCTCTCACGCTTCATCAGCACGGACGGCACCATGGAGTTATATATCGTCTGATCTCCCGGTTCCTTAAATTACCTGGCCGTCCCCTTCCCTCGATGTCATCACAGTGGTGGTGATGGTGGGGACGCTGGGGGCAGGAGCTAGGAAGCGCCAAGGATTTAGGTGATTTTGCAACTGAGCCAGCTTTAGAGTGAGTTCTCCCCACAGAGAAGACTTCTCCATCTTCTCTGGATGATGAAGTCTGATGGCCAGTATTGACTGACAGTGAGTCTGGGATGGAGCATGCTTAGCGGGCGCGGACTCCTCGGCTCAGTCTTCAGCACCGACATCTCCTGCTGTGCTGGCTACTTTCCTGGTGTTCCTTTCCTCAGGATGGCTGCACCCATACACCCTGGAGCTGCTGAGGGAGCTTCTAAAATACCCCAAGTCTAGACCCTAGAACAGGGAAATGAGCTGGGAGCAGGGGAGGCCCCTGCATTAGTATTCTTTTTGTTTTATGTTTTATTTTATTTTCATTTTTCTGAGACAAGGTTTCTCTGTGTAGCCCTGGCTGTCCTGGAACTCACTCTATAGATCAGGCTGGCCTCGAACTCAGAAATCTGCCTGCCTCTGTCTCTCTAGTGCTGATGTTTTAACTTGTATTTTTATTGGCATCTTTCAGTGTGTGCAAGCGTTCCCAGAGGAGTATGGCATGCAAGAGATCAGAGGATGACTGGTGAGAACCCGATCTTTATTTCCTCCACATGAGTCCTGAGGATTGAACTCAGCTCATCAGCCTTGCCTGCAGACGCCTTTTCAAGCTCAGCCATCTCACTGGCCCACCTGTTAGTAGTTTTCAAACCTCCTCTGTGGGTCCCAGTATGCATACGGATGCTCTAGGTGTATAGTTATACGAGGAAGCCAAGTTGTAATCAGACAAGCATGTTGTTACAGTCCGTTTTATTTTAGTCTGAGCATACTCATATCTATTCTGTGCCAAGGGCTGGGAGAGAGAAAAGTAGAACTCACTACAATTTGATGGTTATAAAAAAAATGGCCTTTAGAGCCAGGCCTTGGTGTCACAGCCAAAATCCCACCACCCAGGAGGCCAAGGCAGCCAGATCTTGGAGTTAAAAAGGTTTGCTTGGCCGGGCGTGGTGGCACACGTCTTTGATCCCCGCACTTGTGAGGCAGAGGCAGGCAAATTTCTGAGTTCGCGGCCAGCCTGGTGGTCTACAGAGTGAGTTCCAGGACAGCCAGGGCTACACAGAGAAACCCTGTCTCGAAAAACCAAAACCAAAAAAAAGAGGTCGTGGAGTTCCAGGACAGAGAAAAGTCTCTCTTCAAAACCATAAATAAATAATAAATAAATAATAAATACATAATAAATAAACCCAGTTCAGATCCTAACCCGGCACTTACTGGTGTGTGACTCAGTTTCCCTCCCTCCTCTTTTTGTTTCAAAAATCAGCCCCTCCCTCACCCCTGCATCCAACTCTGCCCCCCCCCAATATTCTCATCCGGTCAAGAAAAAGGTCACTGCCTTTCTCATGGTCCCTTACAAAGCCTCCATTCGGATCCCAGGCGTTGCTGTCTTCATTCTTTACACCTCTGTCTCTTGTGTGTGTGTGTGTGTGTGTGTGTGTGTGTGTAGGTGCACTTAAGTGCAGGTGCCGGAAGATCATCTGATCCTTTGGAACCGGAATTACAGGGAGTTGTGAGTGGTTTGAGGTGGGTGCTGGGAACCAAGGGAAGATCCCCTGGAAGAGTCGCTGAGCTATCTCCGTAGCTTGTGCCGTTGCGTTAGACAACACTATTTCGAGCTCGCTCTCTAGAATGCGTTTCACGGTTACATAATCTAGAAAAGCTATTTCTAGTAGTCATAGAGTGCAGAGAGCCTCAGTGTTAGCAAATACTACACTGCTTTTCGGAGACTGCCCCTTCACAGGTCAGTTTACACTCTACCCCTGTGTGAATGTAAACACCGCCGCCTCTTCACAAACACTTTCCGCCCCATTGCTAACGAGGCTGGGCTCTTTCCACACACTGATGGCCACAGGGCTTTCTCATTGAGAGAAGAGGGCGGTCTAGTGATCCTCTCTTAAATTTACTTGAACCTATCTTTGCGGTGAGACCTCGCGATCTTGCTGCGGCTCAACCCAGAGGTACGAGGCAGGCAGGCTGGAGTGGGTTACGATTACTCCCCTGCCTCAGCAGTACCGCGCAGCCTCCTGATTCCCCCCACGTAACCCCGGCGCCTACGTTAGGCGTGGGCGATGGCTCAGTTGAGTGCATTCCTGCAAAGGGCTGGAGTTTGGTTCCTCGCATCCTTATCTGAGGCGGGCAGTCTGGGCAGAGCTCCCCGCAGGAGCTCGGACAGCAATGGACAGCGCCCCAGACTCCGCAGGGGCCCCCCCATCTCCAAACACAGCATCCTGCGAACCGCCAATTTCAAACTTCCCAGCCCAGCCCCGCCCGGATTCCCTTGCCCTCTTCCTATTGGTCGCCAGTCAAAGGAAGAGACAATGTGATTGGCTTTCCCATTTCACTTCCTCTAGCCCTCCGAGAACTGGGCGGGTCCTGGTGGAGACCACCGCTGTCCATCAGTGGATGGCGAGCGCTGATTGGTTGAGGCACGGCCGAGACCTGCCCACGTGGTTTCCTTCAAACGGTGGGGCGGGAGACTCAGGGCGGAGCGAGTGTAAGCCGGGGGTCTGCGGAGTGTGAGTCCGGGTTGTGTGTGTGTGTGAGGGGCTGTTGGGGGAATTGGAGAGGCTCTGGAGGGGAGTCCCCTTTCCCAGGTCTCCCCGGCCGGCCCGGTCTATACCGATGCCCACTTTCCCACCCAAGGCCTCAGGATACCGGGGGCCACTGAGGGTCTGCTGCGGTTGCAGCATGGGTGTGCTGGGGTAGCTTGGGGTCTGTGGGTGCAGCCGCCGAGTCTGTGGGTGCAACCCTGGGGGCCGGGCAATGGATTCAACCCTGTGTCTGTGGTTCGTCCTTGGGGTGTCCTGGGGGGAAGCCTGGAGTCTGGGGCAGGGGTTGTTGTTGTTGGTGTCCCTGGGTGTGCTGCCGAAGGCCCCAGGGCTCCTTAAAGAGGACCGAATCCCCTGTGGACCAGTCTGTGTCCCCTGTAAGCCCTACCTTCATTCTTGCCCATCGCGCTTCCCATTTTCTGTGTGATCTTAACTCCCTCACTTAACCTCTCTGTTCCATGTCTTCGTTCTAATTCCGTGCCTAACCCAGCGCTTCCTTCTTGTGTCGTTCTCCCCGTTATAGCCCTCTCTAGCCTTTCTGGTCAGTCAGGCGACTGACCTTCCTCAGGATCATTGACCTCTGTACCCTCCTGGGGCAGTACACCTTCCTTCCCCCGGTATAATCTTCAAGGCTCACTCACTGATCAAACCCTTCAAGTCTTGGTTCACAGGTTACGTCTGTTTAGCTTCAAGACATCAGATATTTGTATCCATCAGGGTTTTCTAGGGGAACAGATCTGGTAGGATGAAGGAGTAAGTGGGGATTTATTAGTATGGCTTACAGGCTGCAGTCTGCTGGTCCACCAATGGCTGGTATTCTTTTGTGTGTGAGTACTTTTTTGCCTTCGTGTGTCTGTGCCCCATGTGTCCGCCTACTGCCTTGGAGGTTGGTCTTGACCTCTTCATCCTGATCTCTTTAGGGAGACACGACTCTGCCAAGCTCTTCCTGCCTTAAATGTCAGTACCTGCCTGACTTTCCCCAGTGTTCCTTCGGCGTTGGTGGAGAGATGTTGAAGTTCAAGTATGGCGTGCGGAACCCAGCGGAGGCCAGTGCCTCCGAGCCCATTGCCAGTCGGGCCTCCAGGCTAAATCTTTTCTTCCAGGTAAGAGGCTGCCAGCCAGGGATGCACACCCATGTCTGCTGTGATAGCCGCCTTTGGTTGTATTAAGGACGGAGACTAGCATTCTTAGTGCAATCCCGTTTGTTCTTTCACATGTCCTGTCTGAGCTGGACCGAGGTGCCACTGTGCTGATGGTTACGTGGCTGGACGTGCCCCTGGGGAGTCCCCTCATTTTTCATACTCCACACTTTTAAACTTTGTTTCTTTCAATGGAAGAAACCAAGATATTCTCTCTCTCTCTCTCTCTCTCTCTCTCTCTCTCTCTCTCTCTCTGTGCATCTGTCTTGTGTCTGGGTACCTATAGAGAGGCTAGAAACTAGCTCTGGATCCTTTGGACGTGGGGGCTGGTGTTACAGGAGTTTGTGAGCTGCCTGTGTGGGCCTTGGGATCCAGACTGTGGTCCCCTGAGCCATCTCTTCAGCCCCAGTGTAGAATAATCTAATTTATAATCTTATTCCATACAAGGGATATCTGTTCTCTCTCTCTCTCTCTCTCTCTCTCTCTCTCTCTCTCTCTCTTTTTCTCTCTCTCTCTCTCTCTCTTTCTCTCTCTCTCTCTCTCTCTTCTTTTTTTCTTTTCAAGACAAGTTCTTTCTATCACATAGCTCTGGCTGTCCTAGCACTCAATATGTAGACCAGGCTGACCTCCAAATCACAGAGCTCCACCTGTGGCTGCCTCCCAAGTCCTGGGGCTAAAGGCTTTCTCCAGCTTCCGCACCTGGCGGCTCTCCCGCTCTTTAAATACCACGCCTACACTCCTCATTCAGGGCCTAACAGTCTTCTGTAAGGACCAACGTCATGCAAGTATTTCCAGACAGTTTTCTAGTTCAGTTCTACCCTGACTTGCCTTCAAGGTGGCCAGTAGTTTGTAAACTGAAATTAACCCTTCCCCGCCCAATTTGCTTTTGGTCTTGATGTTAGTCACAGAGGTAGAAAACCAGCCAGGACATTTCCCTCAATCCCTTTTTAATGTGGAGTGACCTTAGTTGGTTTTATATTGCGATAACAACACGCCAGAGGGTGTGTGCTTTTATAAACAAAAGGTTTCCATAGGTTACCGCTTGCTCAAGTACACCAATGGCTTCTACTTGGCTCTGCTCGGGGCCTGGTTACAATGTTGCCACACTGGCTAGGGGAATGCCCAGAGGCCAGATAAGAAGAAACCAGATCTTTCCAACACCCAGCTCTCAGCTCCTAAGTTTAAGAAAAGCATTTTGTTTCTTGAAGACCAGGTTATAACCCCCTACGATGTCTCACCCCCACCTTTTAAAGCGGCCACAATTTTGACACTGGGGTCCAAGCTTGAAGCACATGGACCCCTGCAAGAGGAGATGGGTTGCCACAAAGTGACCAGGTACACCTAACTGTGCCAGCCAAGCCTGCTGTGCTGGTCCCATGCTGGGCTCTCACCCTGCTGGTCGCATGCAGTGGCTGGTTTTCTGCTGCTGTTGTGTCCTTTAGACTGGGTCTCAGTCGGTGTGCCTTCCCTCCTACTCGGGACTTGTATTTCGGGGCTTGGCAGACTTCCAGAGCCCCAGAAATCTCACAAATCACCAGGCTTTGTCAGTTTTTTTTTTTTTTTTTTTTTTTTTTTGGCCAAGCAAGGATGTAGAAAACAAATGAGAGGGGGAAAAAGCTATTAACTTTCTGGTCTTTTCATTTCCGAAAGAAAGGGCGTTTTAAGAACTATGGAGAGCTGAGGCTTTTGAGTGCTGTGGGGTGCGCCGAGCCTAAGCCTTCTCCAGTCTCTGGGACCCCCCCTCGTCTACTTGGGGTAACTCTCAGGTGAACAGAGAAGGAGATATGAGGTTCATCTTCCAGCCTTAGAGGCAACCAAAGGGGCAGGCTCGGCGGTTCCCAAGCTTGACTGAGCCTCGCGGGGAATTTGTTAAAATCGGTTCTAAGCTGCGACCCAGAGGGTTTAATTCAGGAGGTTGGTAATGGGGCCAGAGAATCTGTTCTTTTGTGCTTCTCTAGTGATTCACACGCAGCTGCTCTTTTATGCTGCCCAGTGTTGTGTAACAAGCCCTTACCGAGACTTAAAGGAGCAGTGGCTTCTCTTCCCAGGGCTCTCTCTGCAGATCGCGCCCAGCAGGCTCGGAAGTCCACACCTTTAATCCCAGCTCTTGGGAGGCAGAGGCAGGTGCATCTCTGTGAGTTGAAGGCCAGCCTGGTTTATAGAGCAAGTTCTAGGCCAGTCAGGGCTACAAAAAAAACAAAAACCAGAGTCCTTGCCCCAAACAAGCAGACAACCCCACCCCAGCAGGTTGGTTGTACTTCTGTGGTGGCTCTGCCCCACCCTGTGGGCTCAGCTTGGGTTACTGGGTCTATAGTCTGTGGAGATTCCACCTGGGGCATAGAATATAGGCACTGACTGCTCACCAAGGCACCCTGTTTATTTAAATTTAATTTATTATTTTTGTGTGCTCACATGCTTGCGTGACTGTGGGCGTGGTATGTGCGCACATATGTGTATGTGCATGCATGGCTTGTGTGTGTGTGTTGTGTGTGTGTGTGTGTGTGTGTGTGTATGGGGCGGTTATCAGGTGGCGACTTTCAGGACTCCTGAAAGTCCTCTCATGGTATTCTGAGGCAGGGTCTGTCTCCTTTGTTTTCGTCCACGATATCTTCCTGGTAGCCGACTGGCCTACAGACTTCCGGAGATTTCCCAGCCTCCACCTCTCATGTTGAATTAGGAATGCTAGGGTTACAGATGTGCCCCCACATCTGGCCTTTTATGTGGATCCCAGGCATTAAAAACCCAGGTCATCGGGCTTCTCTGTAAGCTCAAGGCAAGCACTTTCACCAGCTGAGCCTTTCCCCTCCCATGTGGCCTGTCCATGCTTTTATTTATTTAATCATTTCCTAGGCTACCTGGGGCTCTTTTTCCTTTTTTCTTTCTTTACTTTGCAAATAATAAAAGATTTTCCGTTCTGTGGATCATTGGTGGCAGCTATTCAACTTCACCACTGTAGTACCTAGTGCACTCCTGACCGATTTGTAATGAGTGGGCGTGGCTGGGTTCCCGACTGAACTGAATATAATTCAGGCAGCAGTGGGCCTTGTTTGGCTCAGGGCCTGCAGTGCGTCAAACCCTTAACGTGGCCTAAACTTCTGTGCACGGCAGCTGCCTTCCCACAAAGGCTGTTCGGTTCTACCCTGAGCCAGCACAGCGCCATTTGGGTTTCTCTCTGCCGTTTAAATAAAGTCTCAGGGATGGCGTCTGTGCTTAGAGATGGGCGTGTGAGAAAGAGCCTGCCACTCGGTTTCTTTTGAACTCACAATCCTCCTGTCTCAGCCTCCCATGTGCTAGGGTTAAAGGTATGTATCACCAAGCCCGGCCGCACTGTAATTGTGTGTGTGTGTGTGTGTGGGGCGGCCAGCTGCAGACACTGGCTCTATTTCCTTGATCTCCACTGTAATCTTTTGAGACAGGATCACTCGCTCACTGAAGTTGATCGGTTCAGCTAGATGAACTGGACAGTGAACTTTAGGAAACCACATCCCATCCCCCATTGTTGGGGTGATGGACACTTGCAACTGTGCCTAGATATTTTCCGGGGGTTTTGGGGATCCGAACTCAGGTCCTCATTCTTGTGTGATGGGCAGTTTCCCCCAGCCCCTGAAGTCATGAAAATCTACTTTCTCTGCCTCCCTCCTCTAGCTGTTTTTTATGGATCAGGCTGGCCAGACAGGAGACAGGACTCTTGGCACTCGCCAAGAGGGGGACCTCAGCTCCAGTTATGTCTCGATATAGCCAAACAGAGGGCAGCAATATTGCCAGATTGGCTAGAGTTTCAGGAAAAGAGAGACATTCTGGCGTGTGTTTGTGTGTGTGTGTGTGTGTGTGTATGTGTGTGTGTATGTGTGTGTATGTGTGT
>NC_034612.1:5708457-5736467 GCF_900095145.1 Mus pahari
TGTGTGTGTGTGTGTGTATGTGTATGTGTGTATAAAATCTACTGATTTAAAAATATTGGCAGATAATTCAAATTATTTTAAATGCTTCCAGCCAAACAAAACATATTTGTGGGCTAGACACAGTCTGCCAATCTGTAACCGATCCCTCAGATCATGAATAAATTTTGGCTTCACGGTAGGCATCCATTCCTACTTCTTGACATGAATTAAAGAGGCTGGAGTTGTATCAGCTGCCCTCCAACCACACTGGGAAGGAATGCCAGTTCCTCCAGCCACACTGGGAAGGAATGCTTCCTATGGACGGGATACGGTGCCACCTCTGAACTCTTAGGGTCCACAGTTCCAAATGTTCCAACAAAGCTCAGGCTCAACGAAGGAACGACCTGTTTCCAGGGACGGTGCGGTCAGGGTGATTTTTTTCTCCTCCAGAGTCAGGTGAATTATCACCAGCAACGGAGCCACACAGATAATCATTTAACAGCCCCAGGATCAGTGCCAGCATGCTGTAAGCAGTTAAACTGTGTCGGCCGCTTGTGATTTACTCTGTGTGGACGTTATTGATCAGAGCTTTTCATTATTGACAGAATCCCCATCTGCTGTTTGCCATTTTTTTTTTTAGGGGAAACCGCCCCTCATGACTCAACAGCAGATGTCTGCTCTTTCCCGGGAAGGGATGCTAGACGCCCTCTTCGCTCTCTTCGAAGAGTGCAGCCAGCCTGCCCTGATGAAGATGAAGCACGTGAGCAGCTTTGTCCGGAAGTGTAAGTCTGGGCCAACCCTCCCTAGAGAGCAGCTGTTCTCAACCTGTGCGTCTCTATCCCTTTGGGGGTTGGACGGCCCCTTCTCAAGGGCTGCGTATCACATATCCTTCATGTCAGATATTTACGTTATGGCTCATAACAGTATTGAGATGACAGCTATGAAGTAGCATTGAAATGATTTTGTGGTTTTGTGTGTCTGTGTGGGGGGGTCGCCACAACGTGAAGAACTGTGTTAAAGGGCCCACAGCATTAGGAAGGTTGGGAACCACTGCTGTAGAGGAAGACAAGATGCTGGAGGTGGAAGGCGTTGGTTGTAGTTCCAGAAAAACCATGGGCTGCATAAGACTGACCCAGGGGCCTGCAGAGATTGTGCAGTTGTAGTCTGGAGGCCAGAATTAAGCGAGGCTTCTCACTCCAAGTGGCAGAAACTCAGTCAAAAAAGGAAAGATGCTAACTCATGAGACAAATCCAAGGATGCTTCAGGCATGGCTGGTTCCGGGGACTTAAAAATGATGGGGCTAGCCGGGCGTGGTGGCGCACGCCTTTAATCCCAGCACTCGGGAGGCAGAGGCAGGCGGATTTCTGAGTTCGAGGCCAGCCTGGTTTACAAAGTGAGTTCCAGGACAGCCAGGACTACACAGAGAAACCCTGTCTCGAAAAACCAAAAAAAAAAAAAAAAAAAAAAAGGATGGGGCTGCTGTCCTCCGACTCTGTCCCTACACTCTGAGCTTAGGTCCTATAAGTGGAGCAGGCTCAGTGCTTAGATGCCGTTGTGTTTAAATTCGGGGTAATTTGTTTCAGTAGCCTAATTTTAAAATCATGAAAATAGAGGAATACAGTAATGATTTTGAATCTGGTGTCTCCTCCTCCCTCCTCCCTTTCCTTCTCCTCCTCCCTCCTCTCCTCTCCTTGTTCTCCACCCCCCCCCCCTTCATTTCTCTGCCTCCTTCATAGTAAGGGTTGCCAATGAACTACACCCCTAGCCAAGTGATTTGTTTTATTTATGCTACTGATGTTGTAAGATGTAACTCTTGTTTTTTCTTAAATGGAGAAGCAACTGGTGACAGCAAGGTGACCGAGGGCCTGTGGACATCAGGTGGTCTACTGACTTTGACTGCTAACTTAGTACCCCTGATTTTAGCTTGACTCCAATGTGGTAGGGCGGTTGGATGCTGGCGCCACGTCTTCTTGTACTCTCTGCTACTGTTTTCAGCCAATGGGTGCTCCACTCCAGCATCCCGTGGAGAAACTCTGGAAGGCCTTTCGGGTTGTCGCGGCTAAGGGGCATGGGAGGGTGTTACTGGGTGAGCCGGGGCCCTCCTGGAAGCATCCAAAGCACACAGGACCGTATAATGAGCCATGCCAGATTTGAGAAACTGGTCTAAGATGAGCATCTAACCAAGCACTCCAAACTGTTGGAGGCTGAAAAGGATCGTTTTGTATCAGTTTCATGAATCTATGGTTTGGTTGCATTCAGCTGGAAAGCTGAGCTCCATTGAGATTTTCAGTCTGTCTTTGTCTGTCTGTCTGTCTGTCTGTCTCTCTCTTTCATGGAGATCAGGGTCTTGCACTCTCTGGTTCCTCTATGTGAGGGGGCAGAAAACTGTAAATTTGTAGGTGTAAGCAAAGCTTTACTGGGACTAGCCACACCCGCGTGTTTTGGCCACACATTAGAATACTCAGAAAAGAGATCATGTGACACATCCCACCCCACCCCCCCCAGCCTAAACTTTCCCACCTGAGCGATGTGAGCTGTAGCTCAGAAAGACAGATGTCCCTCCTCAGTGCCCGAGTGTCCAAGAGTGCTGATGTGGGGGCTGCTTTGACGGCTTTTTACTGAGCCCGGAAGACCTCTGGCTGTTGTCAATCAGCGATCTGTTACTGTAACAAAACACCCGGGGATAGGTGCCAGGTGCAGAAGGGGAAAGGTTGGTCTCCTCCCCTTGGGGATTTCTGTCTATGGTTGGTTGCTTTGGGGCAAGAGGGTGTGGTGTCTACCTCAGGGCTAGGAATGAGCAGGAGAGAGGGAGAGGAGTCAGGGCCTCACTAGCCCTTCCCAAAGGCACACACATGCACTCTTGGGAACTTCCCACAGGGCCTCCCTCTTGCTGGGAGGTAGGCTTGTGACTGTGTGGTCTCCATCCACCAGGGTTGGGAGAGTACAGTCAGAGAAGCACCGCGGGAACTTTCTGCTGGGAGGTTCACTACCTCAGTAGTACCTAGCCAGGGCTCGACCTTTAGCACATGGGCCTCTGCATTTTGCCTGAGAAGAATCTGCACAGGAAGTGTAACATTCACCGGAAACTAGTTTCCGAGACTGGGTACCACCCCCTGCCCAGTTCCATGTGTTAGCTTAGATGTGTTTGCTTTTTTGAGATAGGATTTCACTGTGTAGCCCTGGCTGGCCTGGAACTCACTAAGTAGACCAGGCTGGTCTTGAACTCACAGAGACCCGCCTGCCTCTTGTCTGCTGAGTGCCGGGATTAAGCAGGTGTATCACCCAGCCAGGTGCTAGGTGGTTGGTTTTACATAGTCCCGTGGAAAGTTCTGATTGGTTCTGCGCCGAGTCACTCACGGGAGGACATTCTGATCAGCTGAATAGACAAAGGTGTCAGAGCATTGATTACCAGGGCTGCCTAGTGCGGACTAAGCAGCAGTCTGACTCTCAGAGGCCCCAGGGGTGCTGAGTTACCAGAACTGATGTGTCCCTTTTCCTCGCCATGGTGACAGAATAGCTGACAGGAGCAGACTGAGAGAGAGAAGAGGGCTTTGTTTTGGCTCACGGTTTGAGAGAGCTCATGGCAGAGAAGGACAGTGGCACGGGGATGTGTCAGCCCCTTTGCTACTAAGTGCTGACCAGGAAGCCAAGAGCCTGGGCAGAGAAAGGCGGTGATGAAGCCCAAGGCTCACCCTCTAGCCATCCCCATCCTCCTCTTCACCTCCTGGACATTCCACAGCCTGCCCAAACTGTGCCACCAGCTGGGGACCAAATGTTCAAGTACAGGATCCCGTGAGGGCCATTTCCCATCCAAACCATCAACAAGGGCTCCACTTGTTTATTTGTACCTTGTTTGCGCTCAGTTTCCTCGTCTATGAAAAGAGGATGTGTGTAGCTAACGGTGCTCAGAATGAGTTAGTAGAGTGCATCACGATGGCGAAGGATTATCCTCATGGGGTTAATTAAGAAAGGGAGACTCACTGTGACTACATCACATCCTGTAGGGAGACCCGCCAACTGTGATCATACCCTTTCCTGTAGGGAGACCCGCCCATTATGGTTGCATCACTTCCTGGGCTAGGATCCTGGACCAATAAAAAGGGGAAAATGAGTCCATTCACTGCTCCCTGGTTCTTCAGTGTGGGCGCCCTGTGACCAGCTGCTGGGGGCTTCCTGCTGTCTTGACTGTCTTTCTCCCTCACCCCCATGATGGACTGCACCCTGTGCCTGTGAGCCAACATGAGCAACTCTCCCTTAGTTGCTTCCAGGGTGTTTTATCACAGCAGCAGAAAAGTCCCCAGGGCAACCAGGCTTGTCAACAGACAATACTTGTTATCCACAAGCATCACCCGTGATTAATCAATACAGAGTGCATCTTTAAAACGTCCTTGAGGTACTTACTCGGCATCCTGCATGTGTTTAAATATGCCTCCATCTTCTGAATATGTAAATCATCAAGTAGGCAGCGGGAGGGGGCGGCACTTGGAGGGCCGCTCTCCAGCCCCTTCATCAGGTTTGAGACCCCACGGATGCTTCAAAGCCGTCAGTTGTAGGAAGCTGGGTGTAATCAGGTCCTGTGTCTGTGGAGTGGAGCTCTTCCGGGAGACTCGTTCACACTTTTTCAAGAGGCTTCCTTGAGAGGACCCGGAAGAGCTCGTGACTGGAATCCAGCGATTGCAACGCTGCGATCTCCACCCCCACCCACCCAATCCCATCTCCATCCCGACCTGCCTTGAGTTGTGTTTGGGAATGTGAGCTTTGTTCTTCTGAGAGGAAGAGGGTCCATCGACTGCCACTGCCCACGCACGATTGTGGGAGTAGAGGATTCCTCTGAGCTGCCAGAGGAAATGGACAAGGACGACTGTTTGAAGTGGTGCCTCTCACAGACATACCCCTGTCCTTGAGCCCGCGGAGGGCAGGTGATGAGCATATCTGCATCTGTATGTGCACCACACAGGCTTGAGCTCAGGTCAACCTCTGTTAACCTAGCACAACACTCAAAGGGCTGACACTAGTCAGGTACCGGATACACAGCAGCCGGCGTCTCAGATGGTCCAGACACAAGGATGCAGCTGAGCATCATCCCTCAGTGCTCAGAGACAACAGACACTGATGTGAGAGCGGTCCAACAGGAGCTGACCCGCCTCCGTCCCCAGGCCATCCTGACTTATAGCACCCACGCACTTCAGACAGATCTATGACAGCACTGTTCTAAAGAAACCTACTGCGCTGCAGGCCCCACGAGGGCATCCCATGCACAGTTATAGGTGCTCACTGTCCAACAGTGGCGATAAGTGACTACCCTACTGTTTAAGGTGCTCGCCATCCGGTCCTGTATCCTGTCTGTCATCTCAGCGTAGGACTACTCATTCAGGCAAGTATAAGAGAGTGTGCCAGGCCCCGCCCACAGCAGCCTCAGACCTGTCTCAAGTCAGGAGCTGCCCTGCTAGGATTCTGACCGTGGATAGGACAAAGAAACGATAAATGCTCAAGGAGACAGAAGAGCTAGTTACCCGGACCTAACTGGTACACAATAAACGTAAGCAGGTGTCGGGGTGGCAAGATGGCTCAGCAGTCAAGAGGACCTGAGCTCAGTTCCCAGCACCCACATGGAGACTCACAACCACATGTAGCTTCCAGTTCGAGGTGATCCAATGTCGTCGTCTTCTGGCCTCCAAAGGCACGGCATGCACATGATACATATATGATGTATACATGCAGACAAAACACACATGAGATAAAGGATTTTTTTTTTTTTTTGGAGACAGGCCCTTTCTTTGTAGCCCTGGCTGACCTGAGGCTCCCGTTTCTGTGATTGATTGCTTCCACGTTGGCGCTCATGGAGGTTTAGGTGGCTTCTGAGTCTTTTCCTTTTCCATTCTCTTCTTGAGCCTCTTCATGCGCATCTCGTCCCCAGCATGTGTTCTGTGAAGGATGGATCCCTAGTCTTAGAAGGCTGGACTGAATTTCAGGGAAGGAAGCTGTCGACTGATTCTACCAGGTTAGCTCTGGCTGCCCTTTGGCCCACAGGCCCAGTTGTCTGTGTAACGAAGCCACAAGCTGGACTGGGTTTTTGTCATAGCACCCCGTGTCGTTCTGTCTGCCTCAGTATATTCAGTATGCACTGGGACCTGTAAGTACCAACCAAATGTTCGCAGAGTTGGCACCTCCATATGCTTTTGGGGTCACAGAAGTAGCTGGTGTGGGGAGAGGTTGTGAAGGGTCCCCACCCTGTTTCTCTTTCTAAAAATAGCCAGGGCCTTGATTCTTAGCATCTCACCTGTTCTCCTTAATAATGCAAAAAGCCTTTGGGGGAAAAGTTAGAGATTTGGAAAGCTTCCCTGCAGTTCCAAAGATGTCATGGTTTTCGCCCACAAAGCAGTTTGTCTGACGTGTGTAATTTAGATGCCTGATTGTCCCCAATGACGGGCCCTGGAGTTACTGAGTTGGGGCAACACCATAAGCAGTTTTGGAGCCCAAAGGCCTGAAAGGAAATGAAGAGAGATTGGCCCATGTACAGCCTAGGGAAAGTCAGGTTCAACTCAGAAATCTGCAAGCCAGTGCGTTTGGCTAATTGTAATTCAGCACTCAAACACTTGGCACGAAGAGAAGCTCAGAAAGGAACGGAGATGGAGGGCAGACTGGGCTCGCCATGGCGGTATCCCTTGTGGGTCATGGCATCCTGTGCCTTTACCCACTGAGCCATCTCCAGGATCCTACATCTACTTTTAAAACAGTGCTCACAACGAATGCGTCTAGATCCACACACCACTCTAGCTTGGTCCCCAGGGCATCCAGGGAACTTTGGTGTGACTGGCCACCACGCCACTGGAGGTCAGAGGACTGGGGTCCTGAGTTATAGGCACGTGCCACCATGCCTGGCCTTCGATGTGGGTGCTGGAGATTTGAACTAGGTCTTCATTTGCCGAGCAAATGTTCTAACTCACAGAACCATCTTCCCAGGCCAGACCTAAGTCTTTTAGCTTTCAGTGTGACTGGGTTTTTGGAGGGTGAGCATGTGTGCCTGACAACCCCGCTGAGCAGATGTCAGGGCTCTCTGGGCCTGGGGGCTAACCCTGTACCCCTCTCAAGCATGGCCACAGACTAAGGCCAGGAAAGGAATCCTCTGAAACTGGGGAAGGGCCAGGGCCAGTGATCCTGAATCAGCTCCAAAGCTGATGGAAGAACCTGGGTCCTGTTGCTTCTGTTATATTGTAACGCCCTTAGGAATGCCTGCTGTCAAACTTGTTTGACCCCAGCACTGCCCCACAGCCCTCGGAGGAAGAAGGAAAGCAGGGCCCTGTTCTGCCTTCCTATTTTCTGAGTCTACAGGACTCAAATTCTAGCTACCATGGAAACCGCACTTTGGAATTCCTGGAGCCCTTAATTTTAACAGATAAAAAACACTTTGGTGCCGATTTTATAATTGTTCACGATAGATGAGAAGTGACTAAAACGTCTTCTGAAGGGGAAGGAAGGCAGAGCACATTTCTCCTTCTTCCTCCCCTCCCCCCACACACTCTTGCAAGATGTGTGCCTCTGAAGTGTGTCTTTTCACTCTGGGTGTGACTCCTCCCGTCTCCCACAGATTCCGACACTGTAGCCGAGTTACGGGAGCTGCAGCCGTCGGCGAGAGACTTCGAAGTTCGAAGCCTTGTGGGCTGTGGTCACTTCGCTGAAGTGCAGGTGGTTAGAGAGAAGGCGACCGGGGACGTCTATGCCATGAAAATCATGAAGAAGAAGGCTTTGCTGGCCCAGGAACAGGTAGGAGGGTTCGAATCTCAGGCCTGGCCTCTGTCTGTACCAAATATCCACCACGGGGACAATGACCTGCTAGTTTGATGTCTAGGATCCAGTGAGTTGTTCATGACGAGGGCATCAGCAAAACAAGATCTCTCCTCTCCTTAGCTCTGCTCAACCTGATGCTGACAGATTCTGAAGCCTTAGAAATTTCCATCAGTTCCTTTGTCATGACTCTGAAGCTGCATTTTATTTTAGAGCCATGTTGGGCTTTTAAACTAAAACTGATGACTTTAACATGATCCCCTCGGGACTGTAAGCTTGGGTCTTAGGGACACGCCTCACGACGGGTAAATCGGGCAGTAGCCACACCCGTGCATGCTTAGGTAGTCCTATTGTGGGCACAGGTGTTTAATTTTAGAGCAGGCCTTTGCAGAAGTCCAAGTAAAATTGTGTTCCCTGGCTTGTGAGTCGCCTGTCTGAGAGCAGGGTACAACGTTATCTTTTTAGCTCTTATTTTTTCTTCCTTTGAAGACAGGCTGCTCTCCCCAGACATATTGATTCATTGGCTGTGTTTTCAAGAGACAGCTGTCAACCTTGGAGGCCAGAGAGTAATCCATGAGTTACAAGCGTTCTAGTGCACATCGTGAGGCCGATAACGTGCCCAGCTCTGTGGGAAGCCCACAGAAGGCATTGAAGTCCCCTGTGGCTGTGCCTGGCAGGGTTAAACTGCAGCCCCTAGAGGCAGAGAAGAACCACAGCTCTACAAAGCAGGCGCTTGCCTGTTAAGTACCACAGAGGGGGAGAGAATTAGCAGCTTCATTAGCAGTGATGAAGGACAGTGTCACTGGTGAGCCAAGGGCAGTCGGGGAAGTCCTTAGGACGAGAGGGAATGGAGGCAGGGTAGGGAAGACATGGGAGCTGCCAGGTAGACGGGCGGCCAGAGTCACATCCTGGGGGTGTGAGGTGTCTGGGGTTCTGTTCAGGGGTGTGTGTGTGTGTGTGTGTGTGTACGCGCGCGCATGCGCGTGCATGCATGCATGTATGCACGTGTTCTGTGCGTACGTGTGTGTGTGTGTGTGTGTGTATCTGTGCATGTAAGCAAGTGTTCTGTGCATGCGTGTGTGTGTGTGTGTGTGACAGAGAGAGAGAGAGAGAGAGAGAGAGAGAGAGAGAAGGAGGAGGAGATGGAGAGGGGAGGGGAGAGACAGGAGTTCGGTGGTTGAGAACTAACTGGGAAATGAAGACATTTGACAGGCAGTTGAGGGGAAATCTTAACAACTGTAGTTTTTCATCACATTAAACTACATGGTGTTACATGTGCCACATCAGCCATTTTTACCATAGGACTCGGTGGCCTTAAGAGCCCCTTCCCCCCACCCCCCCTATCAACCAGTTCCGCCCATGACAAAGGTCCTGAGAGAAATCAACTTAGAGGGGAAGGTGCTTTGCCTTGGCTTACGGTGTCAGAGTTCTTACTCCATGGGCAGCTGCCTTCCCGGCTTCAGGCCTGCAGTGAGGCAGTGCCATGGTAGAGGGCCTGTGTGGTCATGGAGAAGAGATAAGGGATGGGGAGGAAGGAGGGCAGGGGACCGGCCCTGGGACAAGACGGCCCTTTCCAGGGCAAGCCCATTGGTAACCTGTGTTCTTCGACTGTGCCCGCCTCCTACAGCCCTACATGTCCCAGTAGCCCATACGTCATTAATCCACGAATGAAATCACTCCTTGATGATGTCATAGTCTCCGTTAGCGCTAGCCAGTCCTTTCCCCCATCTCTGCAAGTCGCCATGTCAAGAACCAAGCTTTCGGGAAACCAGCGTTTGGGGGGCATTTCAGATCCAAAGCATAATGCCCCTAAACAAAATCCCACGATCCCTCCTTCTTGTTGTTTTCTGTTTTTTTGAGACAGAAACCGCAGCAGAGGGAGGGAAGCCACTCGTCAGGGTCCAAGTGCAATGTGTGTGTCTTCTGTTTCAGAATGAAACGTGAGCAGTGTCGCAGGGAGGGGAAATGACAAGACACTGCCTGGGATTAGGAGGCCGGGGTGGGATGTGCCCACTCAGCTTCCCCACCCAGGGAAGCGCTGTCCGTCACCCACACTCTCTCACTGAGCGCACTCGGGCTCAGCATGATGCTGGGTCCTCAGGCATGAGGCTAGCCCAATCTAGCAGGGCTTGCATTTGGTCAGGAACTAGTGCATGTGAGATGAAGCCAATCCAACCAATGTGCCACAGGTGGGCAGGCAACTGAGAGCCAAACACGCACTTTTCTCCAGGGAAAGGACCTCCAACAACCACGGTGCGGAGGTGCAGGCCCAGGTCTTTAAAAACCCTATTCACGTAGGAGCTAACAAAACTAGCTATTGTTGGTAAATATGCCATCGATGGAAAGCGTCAATAAAGTCAGGCTTCCCAATGGAGTCACCAGTCACCGTGAGGATTTGGAATTTAAGGATATGAACAAGGGCAGCATGGGAAAACTGAAGGAGCTGTCAGAGACGACGTGAAGAAGTGGTGTCCTTATCACATGGGACAGGCTGGAGTGCTGGGACAGCCAGAAGCGCTCCTCAGAGACCTGTTACTGTAAAAGAACCTTCAGGGGCCAGGCAGAGGCAAGTGAGGCCGGGACCTGTTCAGATCCAGCTCCTCCAACCATCCGCCTTCCCCGTGCCAGCAAAAAAGATCAGCCCTCTAGCATATCTGCTAAGCGGCTTAGCACTGGGGTCTCCAGGGTGACACTCGGGACTACGTAGACTAGCTACTTAAAAAAACAGAGCTCAGGATATAGCGCGGAGGCCACAATGCTTGTCTCACATGCATGAGGTCCTGGGTTTAGTCCCCAGCACCGACTGCATAAACTGGGCGTGGTGGCACATACAGGTCAGCACTCAGGACATAAAGGCTCACGCAGAGGACAGAGGAGGGTGGTGTCCTACTCTGTCATGTCCCACCACTGTCCCTTGAGTCAGGGTCTCTCACTGACCCTGGAGCGAGACTGGCACTCAGCCATCCTGCTGTCTCTCTCCTATAGTGTTGGAGCTTGGAGCACCCGGCCACACCCATCCAGCCTTTTTATAGTTATTTATTTGCTATGTGGGTTAGGACGCCAACTCAGGTCCCACCCCGCACGTCCTGTGGTAGCCCAGCCTGGCTGGCGGCCGCTCTCCTCACCCTGATTGGGCTGGGCACTGGGGGCACTCTGCCTTGCTTACCTGGCCTGGACTCACGGCACCTGTTAGAGCCGTCTAGGAAGTGAAGGTGCATGGGAAGGGAAAGATATTTAAGCTCAAAAAGAGTGACCTGAGGAGAGATGTTAAGGTCGCAACTGGGTGGATAATGTGAGGGCCCGGCAAAGCTGAGCCAGTAGGTTAGTAGCAAAATTTCAGAGTGTCAGGCTAAGCGATTTTTAATACCCAGAAAAATCAGTTTAGATTGAAAGGTGGGACACAGGTCACTTCCCCCTCACAGTTAGTTCCATCACAATTGTCTAAAGAGTTTCTCTCCCCCAACCCCACCAGGTTTCATTTTTCGAGGAGGAGAGGAACATACTATCTCGGAGCACGAGCCCTTGGATCCCCCAGTTACAGTACGCCTTTCAGGACAAAAATAACCTTTACCTGGTGAGTCTTCGTGGCTGTCCACGTGGAACATTCTCCAATACTCAGATGCCACGGATCGAGAACGATCCTTGTCTGTGTAGCCCATGACATCTCTCTCTCATTCAGTCGATTTTCTAATCAAACGTCTCCGTTCCCTGTTCTAATGATTAAGAGCTGACCCACTTAGAAGAGGCCCACTGTACTCAGGCATGGAGCGCAGCAACGAGAAGCCATTTAACTGGGAATGGTCTCTACCTACCTTTAATAGAATCTTGCTTTAATTAAATTAATTAATTTAGTCCCCGAGACAGGGGCTCATTATGTAGATCTGGCCGGCCTGAAATTTGCTCTATAGCCCAGGCTGGCCTGGAACTCAGAGAGCGTCTGTCACCTGCCCGTCCAGTGCTGGGATTAAAGGTGTTCTTGTCTTGCTTTAATTTTTAAAAGCGAAGGTAATAACTCGTGATTGATGTTAGAAAATGCAGCCTGTTCCCTCCTCTCACTTGTGGAAGCTGGACGGGTTTGTCTCCTAGAAGCAGAGAATAGGATGGCGGTTGCCTGGTTACCGGGGTGAAGAGAGGCAGGGAGGGGTGGCTAGCGGGTACACCAGTTAGCTTACCATGAGTGGATGGGTAAGAGGGATAAGTTTTGGTGTCCTACAATAGGGCAACTATCTCGAAATGATATGCCTCACAATAGCTAGGAAGGGTTGGACGGTCCCAAGAGGAAGCAGATGGTAAATGGTTAATGTGGCGAATTTGTTCATTGTTGTGATTTGATCATTGTAAGTTGTATATGTTTATCGAATTATCATACTGTACCCCATGGCTACACCCCAGTCATTCAAGTGTGAATTAAAAGCTAGTACTTCCAAATCCCACCCTCCAAATGCATACACTGGGCCAGTAGCGTGGCCCCACAGGTGGGCTGCTTGCTGACAAGCCTGAAGACCTGAGTTTGATTCCTGGGACTCTTGCAAGTTGTATCCTCTGATAAACACACACACACACACACACACACACACACACACACACACACACACGGGGGGGGGGGGGACGTACTTTAATAAGTTTAAAACATGTATCCACTGAGGATGTGTGAGGAGAGCCACCATCCTCTGCTTTCTTTGCTTCTCTCTGGAGGACACATACGCTGATGGTGGTGGTGTCCTCTCTCTGACCTTACCCATGTCTTAGCAGGGAGAAATTGAACACACTGCTGGATATTCAACCAAAGGGCTTTCTCTCCAGGTGAGGTGGCACACGCCTTTAACCCCAGCACTCAGGAGACAGAGGCAGGCTGAGTTCCCGGCCAATCAGGGCCTTACAGCGGGACCCGTCTCGGACGTTGTTGACGTCACTCCGCACTGCTGACTGCACACTGCCATTCCCCATCGTTTTGGGGGTCAGGCATTGAAGCCGGGACCTGGAGCATGCTAAGCACGTGTGTCACTTAGTGAGCAGCAACCCTGGCCTCCCAGGTAGCCCTTTGGACAGTTGGCAGTGTTGTCGCTGATGTCCATGTGGCGTAGCTTAGGGAATGCCAAAGCTCATCGTAGGGCCCTTCTTAGCTTCTTAGAAGATTAAGTTTCTCAATGTGAAACATATTCTAGATACAACATTTGTTCCTGGTTGGGCTTCTCGTGCAAGGCTTCTCGTGTCACCTTGGGTGTGGATGGATGAGGAGGTTCGTGGCAGGGAACAAGGAGCTATTTTTTTGTTTTGAATAGCCACTGGCCATTTATTTTTTTAATGATGTTACTTCCTTTATTTCTGATCCGGAAGAGTTAGTCTATTTATCTTGGTTCTGTATGAACTGAAGTCTCTCCCTGGCCCCACCCAGCCCTCTCTGGGATATGGTGGTCTTCCTACGTATCCAGGCCTTCATACAATGTAAGGATCCCCTAGCTGGGGTCGCTGGCACGCATTGCCATAGCTAGATCACTGGGCTGTCTCGTGGACGTGTAAGTGTGTGCACATATGCCCGAGGCCAGAGCCTGGGTATCTACCCTGACCTCTCCCCATTGGGTTTCGTTCTTATCCAGTGTCTCACTATGTAGTCATGGCTGTGGAGCTCTCTGTGTAGAGCAGGCCAGCCTTAAATTTGCAGAGAGCCACTTGGCTCTGCCTGCCGAGTGCTGACGTTAAAGGCATGCGCCACCACATCCGGCTCCACTGCATTTTCAGGTTTCAGCCCCAGGAAGCCCGTTTGGTTTGCTTCCTGTAAGATAGGATCTCTCCTTGGCCTGAAGCTTGCCAACTAGATTAGGCTAGCTGTTTTTTTTTTGTTTGTTTGTTTATTAAATTCCACTTGCAGTGACATCCCGTTGACCACTGGCTCGCCCTGCAGAGGTAGCACAGTTCGTGCCCGTCTCTGGCCCCATCTATCAAGGCTAGGCTGCGACTCTGGCAGGTGGCCCGTGAAAGCAGTTCTTTGTTGATCTTACCACTAGCTTTTCTGTTCCATAAGCAAATTCACGAGGGAAACTAGTTAAAGGCCGACAGCATCTCAGTCCATCATGACAGGGAGGGGGTGTGGTCAGGAAGGGCAGCTCTTCATGGCTGCCAGGGAGCAGAGAGGGAGGGAGGGAGGGAGGGAGGGAGGGAAGGGGGGAGAGAGAGAGAGAGAGAGAGAGAGAGAGAGAACCTGTACCCTGGCCTGCCTCCTTGCTGGCTCTCATCAGGACCCTCGGCTTGTAGGATGCTGACGCTGCTGCATGAACTCTCCCGGGGAATGTCCTCAGGTGCATCCACACTTTGCTGTACGGTTTCCCAGGCACCTCCCTGTCCAATCAGGTGGGCAGGTATGTCTGATGATCTCACTGGAAGAGCGGAAGGGTGAATTTAGGGGGCCAGTTAGTGGTCCTCACTGGAGTATAGCTAAAGGCTTGAAGCCAGGCTCCTGGCTCCCGCCACCGTCGTGACCTCCCCCTCCTGGTGCTAGAATACGGCAATATCCAGAACGGCTCCTGATAGCAGCCTGCTTTGGTTGTCTTGTCTGAGGGGAGTTTTTCAGTCTTTCAGTTTTCAGCACACACACACCCGTGCGATTTTGGGGACCAGTGTTTCCTTTTCATGTAGGAATGGGTTGGAAGTGGCCTGTTTTGGGGGGGTGGGCACTGACCCCAGGACATTTGCGGACACCGGCATCTGTCACCCTCCTGAGCCAGGAGGGAGTTAATGAACACAGAGCCATTGTTTGTGCTAGTACCAAGTGACAGCTTATGATAGTTTTGACAGCTAGACATGTGCTGTTTTGATCTCTTGGCTAGGATTATCTGAATTTCAAGGCATGCCTCAAAAATCACCCGGCACGTGTTTTCGCGTCTCCTCTCTGGAAGTTGAGGAGTCTGCTGCCCATCAGGAAACCCGGAGTTAAAAAGGCCCGTGCTTGTTGAGTTGCTGTTCCTTGTTTGGACTTCCCAGCGACGTCCTTCTCAGCTTGAATTTTCTCATTGGTAAAGAAGATAGTTAACTCTTCTTTTTGGCCCCAGTTCAATTGCTTGAGCGTGCTACTGCCACTGGGGTTCTTTGGGTTTGAAAGAGTTGCTCTATGTACAGCACTTGGGGTGTATTTCAAGAGAGCGCATTCAGAGTCTTGTCCTTTTTAGGAGCCACAGTTTGATCGAGCGTCCTCCGTTCTCCAAGTCTCCGATTCGGGAGGTCTCACGGTGCTGCCGCCGGTTCAGCCGTGTGTCCCTGTGAGAAGTGTTTCCTTACTGTCACAGGCCCCGTGGTTTCTGATCATTGCTTCTTCCTTTGTCTTCACAGTACCGGAGCGTGCACATCTGAAAGCACTCATTCTCCTGAGGCTCAGGAACGGGCGGGCTCCTTTGCGCTGCGGTCCATGGTCCCATGCTCGCCCGAGCCTCTGTCAGGGCCCTTCCTTACTGCATGTCCTGGGCTACTTGGCTGAGTGCTCTGTTTCTTGTCCAGACCCTGTGAGTCAATGCGAGAAAAATCCGAGGACTTTTTCTTTTTAAAAATGCCTGACTCAGCCTGGAACTCAGAGGCGCAGAGATAGAAGGCCTTCTCTCATCTCCTAGACAGCGGCTCTCAGGCTTCCTAATGCTTTCGGCTCTTTAACGCAGTTCCCCATATTGTGGTGACCCCCAACTATAACATTATCCCATCACTACACCATAAATGGAATTTTGCTACTGTTATGAATCGTAATGTAAAAATATCTGATATGCAGGATATCTGATAAGTGACCCCAAAAAGTTGTGACATCCCCCCCACCCCCACCCCAGGTTGAGAACCGCTGTCCTAGAGGTTGCCTTGACCCTTTCAGACAATAACACAAGGTCTGTGTTAAGGACGCCCTGATGCCAGGGGTCAGAAGCACTGGGCAGAGCGCAGTGTGATGCCCAGGGCTCCATTGCATTTTGTGTGGCGCACGTCGAGTGTGCAAGCTTTTCAGGGTGTCCTTCCTGAGAGGCCGCCTGCGCAGCATCCCGCTGCTGATGCTCTGGTCCAGCGAACCTGAATAGAACTTGTCTTAGTCCCCCCCGCCAGAGCTAAAACAAAACCCGAGACAGAGCAGTCTGTGAGGCAGAGGTGCTTATGCGGCTCACGACCCTAAGAGCATGTCACAGGTGACAGGCTGGGACCTGGTCACAGTATTCTTGCCTCATGATAACATGATGAAGAATGTCACATGCTAAGATAGCATTTGAGTCTGTGTCTTTCCTTATAAAGCCACTAATGCTATCAACACACACACACACACACACACACACACACATACACACTAATTTACCTAACCTCCCAAAGGCCACACCTCCAAATAGCATCGTCTTCGAAACTTGGGGTTAAATAGCCAATGTGTAGACATTTTTTTATCCCTATATGTGTGTATGTGGGCACACATGTATGTGGTCATTATGTACGCAGAGGTGAACACGCGTGTGGAGGTCTAAGGGTGATGTTGGGAACTTTCCCAGATCTCTCTGCACTGTGTTCGCTGGGGCAGCCTCACTGGAACACAGGGTGCCTCGTGGATCCCTTGCCTCTGCCTTCCAAATGGTAGAGTTACAGGAAGGTGCTGTCACGCCCATCCAGCATTTACATGGGTTATGGGGATCCAAACTTTGGTCCTCATGGCGTCCAGCAAGCACTTTGCCCACTGAGCCATCTCTGCAGCCCCATCATGTGAACCAAGTTTTGTGTGTGTGTGTGTGTGTGCACGCGTGCGCGCGCGCGCCATGCCTATTATTACATTCTTGTAAAAGTCAGTTCTCTCCTTCCACCATGTGGATTCCAGGGAGAGAACTCAGGGTGTGAGACTAGGTGCCAGGGGCCCTTTCCTGACGAGCTAGCTCCCAACCCCAGCATGTGAACTTTTGAGGACACGTCGAAACCACAACAATACTAGATACTTTACTATGAAATGTTCACACCCGCCTCCCCAGCATGCACACACGCTTGCCCTTCATTTTGACTTCAGCACAACCAGTGGAAACTGCCACTCTAGTCCTCTGAGTACAGACGCAAGGCCCAACAGTGGGGCTTCGGCTCCTTCCAAACCGAACACATGTAAGCTCTGCCCTTTAATTAGCATTTGCAGCTGCCACCCTGTGGAAGGGTCTGTCTCTGTTGGCCAGAAAGTCTTTGCTTTGAAAGAGTGAGTCCTTCACAGCTCCAAGCCTGGCTCGGCTGTCAGCTGCTGTGCGGTCTCTGCCATCAGTGGGTGGCTGCCACATTGTTTAGGCCTATTTCACCCGAGGGCTCTTTTCTCCCATCTCATCTCCCCAGCCTTTGATTGCTGTGATTTGGTGACTTCCCCGTTTGTGTGCCCCATCCGTGCTCATTTCTCTGTGTAGACATCTCTCCGGTCCTCGCAAGGGTGGACGGTGACCCGTTTCCGTGCCAACAGGCCTGGTTATTTTCCAGTCCTTTCTTGTCTGCGATCTTGTCTTGATATTCAGAAAGACTCCGGTAGTCATTGAAGGGACGGCTGTGTTAGAGCCAAGGTCTGCTCAAGGGTAGACTGCTGCGGAAACTCTGACTGGGACGGGATTAGGAAACGGAATTGTTCTGCAGTCTCATCAATAATGGTCCCGGTGCGGGTGAGCAGCGTTGGATCCAGTCCTTAAAAGTGCGTCCTCCAGGCCTGCGGGATGGCTTGGCCCACAAAGGCACTTGTCCTGCGGTCCTTGTGACCTGAGGTCGATCTCTGGAAATCGTGTAAAGTGGGGAGTAGAGAACAGACTACACAGAGTCTCCTCTGACCTCTGACCTGTATGCATCTCCCCCATACCCCCAGTAATAACAAAGTAGTGAACAGTTTGGGAAGGCACATTCCTTAATTGGATGTATGTGCACCATACATCCTCCCTCCTGAGTGCCCAGGACTCAGGAGGCTGAGGCAGGAGGATTGCAAGTCAAGAGTCAAGGGTCAAGGGAGGATTGCAAGGGTCAAGAGTGGGACCTTGCCTCTGATAGTGCAGCTCCGTGAGCACCGATGCCTGCGTTCACTCTCTCTGTGAGTGGTTGAAATGAACACGAGAAATACTCTCATACCCCATGCCTCTTATTGCCCCTATAATCATCAGGAGTCCAGCGGTTCTCCGTGTAGCCCTGGTCGTCCTGGAACTCTCCTCTAGACCTGGCTGGTCTTGAACTCACTGAGATCCACCGGCCTCTGCCTCCCGAGGGCTGGGATCAGAGGCATTTGCCACCCCTGCCCAGCAGTTATTTCAATTCTTTTGCATTTTGCTGAATGCCATTTCTATGAAGACATAGGAATTTTTTTCTTTTACCATTTCCATTCCTGATAATTAGGACACTAGCACATACTAGACTTTCAAATATTATGGATGAAAATGTCTTACTTAAAAAAGAAAAACACAACACACCTACTTACCTTTGAATGTGTATGTGCACTCTGACACATTCATGGAGGTCAGAGGACAACCGTCAGGAGTCAGTTTTCTACCGTGTGGGTCTCAGTGGCGAGCGTCTTCACCTGTTGAGCCATCTCTCTGTCCCAGGTCACTTTTTTTTTTTTTTTTTTTTTTTTTAACGAAACACTCCTCCCTGTGACCCGATGGGCAAGCAGGCTTGGAAAACCCCCTGTAGAGGACATAGAGCCTGCCTGGGTTAGAAGCCACACTTTGGGGGTAGTGGGCAGATCCGTGCCATCTCTACAAAGATGAGCAGCAGAAGCTGGGGACCAAACCAGACACTGCACGTGGATTCTAGCACATCGTAGGTGGCGACTCTGTTCTTTATTAGCTTATAATGATCTCTGGGCCTCATCTCTGGGTCACAGCCCACCTTGAAGCTTGTGATGTTTGACAAGGACTTTAGCAGCATGGTAACTGCTTAAACCTGGCTTGCATTTCACACACCCTGCCTCCCCCAAGAGTTCCGTGTGTTCCAAATGAGACCTTTATCGTGTATTCCAAATGAGGCCTTTATCCTGTAGTGTCGTTATGGGCCATGGATACTGTCTCCATCCTCAGAGTGACTTAGGGGAGGTCCGGAGTAGCTCTGTCTGATGTACACTTGGGGATTTTCGTATGCTAATTGGGGATTGTGTTCATTCCTAGGGTTTGATTAGGCTCTCTGATAAAGATCCATCCCATTCAGATGTTTGTCATTTAGGGTGTCTATTTTGGCCTTGTGTCGCCGAGCGTTCAGGCTAGCAGCTGTTGTAATTTTGGTGGCTTGTTTTCTCAATCAGTCCCGGCTCCTGAAGGCAGGGGGAGGTTGTTTGACCCTCAGAAATGACGAATCTAGTTTGAGTGGGTATCTTGCAAAGAAGAGCAGTGAACCTTTGTTTTTTCTCCTTTGTAAGAGATGCTGGTTTTCTGGAAATTCCTGCCGAGTCTACCAAATAGAATCTTCAGGAACGGACGCTAAATACTAAGTAGCGGTCGGTCGGTCGGTGTGTGAGCTCACCAGAGTTGCCGGCAGTTGCCATAGTTTTGACTTTCTCAGGCTTCAACTTAGAAGCCATGCTGGTTCTCACATAACAGAGCCCGAGGGTCTGTAACAGGGTACATCATCACAGATATGCATTGTTCTTATTTAAAACCATCTGCGTTCCTAAAGTACTGGTGCGTCTGCTATTATCTGTGAATTCCCTTTTGCTGCTTCCGACCCTCTTAATGGCAGTATATATTTAAAGCAGTCTCAGAAATTAGCATTCACCCACATCCCCATGCCTGTAGAGAGCCAGGTTGGGATGAGTGGGTGAGCTGTAGCAAGCCAGGTGGCTCCTGTGGGCTCCTGTGGGGCTGAGGTGAGGCGCTGACGTCACTGCCATCGTCTGTGACTTGGAGGAAACAGTCTTACCCCTTCGAGGTGTCGCACTTCTTGCCGGTGAGCCACTTTGCGCTTAGCATCTGTGGTACGAAATGGCATCTTGCCTTCCCAGGGCGGTTGTCCTGTGTGCGCACAGTGAAAGAAGCCACGTGAGCGGGTTGGTTCCCAGGCTATGAGAGGCTGTGCAAGGCCCTGGCTTTGCCAGGTATCTGCTTTGGGCTGGCCTGGTGCTAGGTGGACCTCCTGGAGTCTTTAGGAGGACCAGCCTGGAGCCTCTGGGGCAGAGGTCCTCCATCCGACCTGTTCTAGGAGATTTCTGTTGCCTTGATAAATGCCACAAGCCAAATGTAGCCTGGGTGGGGGGATGGGGGAGGTATGCCTCATTTGACGCTTCCAGGGCATAGTCCACCCTGAAAGGAACTCAGACAAGAGCTGAGGTAGGAAATGCCTCTTGCGGGCTTGCTCTCAGGCTGATATCCAGCTAGTCTACTGCCAGAGCCACCTGCTTCAGTATAGGACCACCCACCGTGAGCTGGGAGATAAGAGCGTGCCCACCGCCATGCCCACCAGCCATGAGGGTCCTGCCTCCCTGGTGTTGGCAACCATGGGTAGCCATAATGCTTGCCCTAAGTTATATCCTGAGAGTCCAGGAAAGGCAACCTTGGGAGGAGAACAGAATTCACATCCCGGGATTTGGGGCTCCGTAGATGTCGTCATCTCTTCCCTCATTGCTGCCTCTCCACGGCCAGGAATCCAGAGAGACATGCAGGCGCTCACAGCCCAGGACCCCAGCCCCAGGAGCAGCCCTGCCCACGTCTAGGGCGGGCCGGTCCGTTCTTGTCCAGACCCTCACAGCTACCCCTCCCCCAGGTGTGTTTCCATGGTGATCCTAAGTGCAATCAGGTGGACCGGTAAGGTGAGCATCAGTGTGGATTTAGTGTCTCCTGATGCAGGAGTGCACTGAAACGTGTCCTTTCTTCAGAGGACCGGACACAAGCTGACGCTGGCCATCACAGTGGACATTAGAGCAAAGGTCAGAGAGCCCCAGGAGAAACTGCAGCACGGTCAAGTGGGTCCCAGCTCCTCTGCAGCCAGAAACGAGGCACAGAGTGGAGGGGAAGGAGCACTGGCTCTCACATTGGTTCCAGGCACCCAGCCAGGCTCTTTCAGGTCTCGCCCAGTCCTCCCGCAGTGCAGCAAGGGAATTAGTCTTATCTGGAGTTCTCAGAGGCCGACCATGAAAGGTTGAGGCGTGAGGTCACCAGGTGAATCAGACCAAGCTAACTGGCCTCCAGCTCGTGTGTGCGTGGACTCAGGAACGCCTCACCCGAGTCTCATCAAAAAAGACAGAGGGCGGCGGATTTAGTTCAGTGTGTTAAAAAGTGCTCGCCGTGCAGGTGTGATGGGTTCAGCTCAAAGCCTGAGCATCCGGGCAAAGCCAGATGTGGTGTGATCATCAGCAGGCCCAGATGCTGTGTGAGCATCAATAGGCCCAGGGCTCCTTCAGGGACGCAGTAAGCTGAAGCAGGAGGATATCTGGAAGCTGTAGGGCCAGCTCATCTGGCTTTGTAGTGACAAACCACGAAGACACCCTGACAGGATTGGAATCCAGGGCTGACACCTGCCACCCTCTGACATCCACCTGTGTGTCATGGCGGGAGTGTGCCTGCGTTCACACACGTACAAATGCTTGTGTGTGCATATTATGTATACATACACGTGCACACACGTACACACACATGCATACACACGAACACACACACGCACACACACACACACAGTGTGCACAATTCACATTGACAGTTTTCACTTCCTTGGTGGAGTTTTCTTTTCTAACCATTTTAGCTGAGAGGTGTGTATGTATATATATATATATATATATATATATATATATATATATATATATATGTGTGTGTGTGTGTGTGTGTGTGTGTGTTTGTGTGTATTCTGATTTATTTCTTACATATGCCAACAAATTAATTTTTCTACTGATTTAAAAATGAAGGTTATTTTTTTTTTTTTTATCCTGTACAGAATGTCACTTTCTGTGACATGGACAGCTTTCCATGGGAGCGGGAATAGCCTGAGTCACCTGTCTTTAATATCCGAGCCATTGCCCATGATTTAGAGGAGTCAAACTACCCAGTCTCTCACGGTTGGGGGTTTGGACGGTTCCCAAGTCTATCCCCCTGGTTATAAACCATTCAGTGGAGAGTCTGTTTATTTATCTGTCTCTTATCTGTGCATTGCAAGTACCAATAAAGTAAACGGTTCAGAGTGGAGTAGCTAGGCCAAAGGGTCTATAGTCACTATTAAATTTTTAATAAGAGATCATCAGCTGTCTTCCACACTGAGTGTAAAAGGGAAAGATCGTATTGCATTTACCACATGCCTCCTGTATTTTGCTCTGGGCCGAGGGGAATGCGAAATGACTGTTAGCGAGTCTGTTGCCCTCCAGGAATATCCATCTATGCAGCGTGCCCGATCTGAGGGAGGGGATGTCTGGGGTGTCGTCTTGGGTGGGTGTCGGAGAAGGATCTACTTCAGCTTCTCAGGTCTGTCTTGCATCATGCAGGGCGGCCTCTGTGGGCCCTCTCTCCATTCTCTGGGGTCATGGATGCAGTTTCTGTAGGGCAGAGGCCTTACCCTGTGTCTGAGGATCCATCTCACACATCCACATCGCCTTGTAGAGGGTCGTGATTATACTGTCTGATGTTGTTTGAGGGCCTAATGGAGGTGTTCCCTATTTGGGGTGTGTTAAAGAAAAAAAAGAATGACTTTGCCTCTTTCTGCAGGTCATGGAATATCAGCCTGGAGGGGATTTGCTGTCGCTTCTGAACAGATACGAGGACCAATTAGACGAGAGCATGATACAGTTTTACCTTGCTGAGCTGATTTTGGCTGTCCACAGTGTGCACCAGATGGGATACGTGCACCGGTAAGTGAGGCTCCCAGGAACATATCGAGGCCTTGTCTGCATCACGGATGAGCTTCTTGCATAGAAACAAGAGGCTGACTAACTTCCGGGTCAGAAGACAACTTCATCTAGTTTTAGCCAGCCTGGCCTGTGATTGGCTGACGGCTCTCCAAGATGGCCGGCACCTTAGCACATCCATTGGACCATAGACCTGGCTGTCAGATGCAGCCAGGTAGGCACAGGGACCCCTTTTATGGGTCCTTCGGTAGGAAGACTGAGAGATGGGGAGAGGGACTGGCTCATATCCTGGGAGCAGAAGGTGGGAATTAACAAAAGCAGCTACAGACAGCACTGCATCACTGGGCCAAGCACTCACTGAGTAACTTCTGGCTCACCGATGTGCAGGATTCGCTGGGTCGGTTTTTCCTCTTGCGTTGGGCACGTAGCAGAAGCCCGTGTCAGATCAATGACGCCCACCCTGGGGCTGAGACAGAGTCAGGAGGAGCAGGGCCTGTGGGTGATTGGAATCCGAAATTTCCCTTCAGGGCTCCAGTACCTTGGTTGCCCGCCGCCGTCACGCTTGACGTGATGGGGTCATGAGGACCCTGACTTCATTAATGGGTTAACGCACGGAGGGAGTCACACATACTTTGGTGTAACCTTGGGATTTTCCACCCGAGTTCCCCAAAATAATGACTCTGAGACTTCTTATCTATAAATAAAGCCCAACAGCTTTGGCTTGTTCCTGCTAGCTTGTAACTCAGTTATCCTGTTTAAACTAGTCTAAGGCATGCCACACGGTTGGTTACCTCTTCTAGGTTCACACGTCTCTCTGCATCAGTGTCAGGGCAAATTTCTCACGCCTGACAATTTCCCAGAATCCTATGTATCTCCCCTGGATGTCCCACCTTCCAGTTCGGCCTCAGCTCATTGGCCGAAGGCTTTTTATTGACAGGTGATGCTTCCACACAGTGCATAAAGATTCTTTCTGCATTTTGGTGTTGGGGTGTTAGCTGGGAGGTGGGGCTGGCTGAGGAAGTAGATCCCTGGAGGCTGCCTGTGAAATGTTCACCTTGTCCCTGGTCTCTGGCCGCTCTCTGTTTCCTGTTCACCACAAAGTGAGCTGCTCTGCTCGATAACACTCCTGGTGCCATGATCCTCCGCCCACATCAGGTTCAAAGCAGCAAAGGCCACCTGCTGGACTCAAACCTCTGCAGCAAGGCGTAAAGGCAAAAACTTTTCTCATTGATGACAAGTGTGTAAACCAGAAGGCAGGTCCTGGTGACCCGACGGTTCCCCGCTGCGTGCCACCTCTTACAGGACCCACCATCACCCTGACATGTCACGCTGGGGTCCACGCCTGCAGCACGTGGGCATTTGGAGGGCAGGGCATATATACATGCATATGTACACACACACACACACACACACACACACACACAGAGCAGGGATATAGAATATGGGATAAAGACTTCCATTTGTGAAACACATGACCTTGGGCAAGTTCTTTGGCTTTTTTGGTCTTTGTTTTTTGTTTGTTTGTTTGTTTGTTTTTTGTTTTTTAAGAGTTATTTACTTATTATATGTGAGCACAAGTAGCTGTCTTCAGATACGCCAGAAGACGGTGTCAGATCTCATTATGGATGGCTGTGAGCCACGGTGGCTGGGAATTGAACTCAGGACCTTTGGAAGAGGAGACAGTGCTCTTAACCACTGAGCCATCTCTCCAGCCCCCTTGGTCTTCTTTTTTTGCCATGTAGAAAGGCGAGCCTCCAGTAGAGATAACCCACCTGATAACATTGCACCTGCTTTCTTTTTCTCCCTCCCTTTACAAAAGTTAAACTTAGTTTTCCAGACGGGTGCTAATCACTCCTCTCTGCCAGTGGGGAAGGTTGGCATAGCATAAGACAGGAGCCGAGGCCTCTGGCTGCCATGAGGCCCGGGCTGCGCTGACACAAACGCAGTGCTAATCTAAGGCTGTGACCTTCTCACAGAGACATCAAGCCGGAGAACATTCTCATCGACCGGACGGGACACGTCAAGCTGGTGGATTTTGGATCAGCTGCTAAGATGAATTCAAATAAGGTGATTAGGAAGTGGAATGAGACGGCTCAGGGGTGACATACGGTAAAGAGCATTCTGTGGTCCTCAAAGTCTGGCAGGTGTTAGGACACCATGGTGAGCAGCATTTGGGAGCCTCATCTGCTGCCCGGGTTTGCCTCTTCTGGGGGTGGGGCTGTGGGGTGGGGGATGTTTCCCAGACAGCGCTACCCTTATGTTAACACCTGTTAGCACTCTGCTAGCTCTCGGGGTATTCTTATGTTTCCTTAAAAAGAAAGGATTTTATTTTCCCTTACCTTCAAGAGACCGTGTTCTGTTGCATCACCTTGCTTTATTTGAAAGTATTTTGATGAAACGTGACCTTCTTTTTCTGAAGTGCACTCCACATGCAGCAACATTGAAATTAGTTACTAGCACTGGAGACTTGGAATTAAACATCCTGAGGTGTCAAGGTGCTGACGCTCAAAAGTATCGTTCTCAAGCCTTGGGCCTTTGGAAAAGTTAAGTCATGTTGCACGTGCTAATAGAGAGCCAGGAGAGGAGCCACCGGGGAGGAGCACCCGGGGAGGAGCACCCGGGATCAAGACAGAGAGGCTGCTCTCAAGGAAGATGACAAAATCAAAAAGACAAAGGGTTAAGAATCCTCTAATAAAATGGGCTCCTACTGAAATGTGAATTTGAGGTTGGCTGTGTAGGAAGGACAGTTCTGAGGGAAGAGCTTCCTTCGGCTTTGAGTCTGAGCCGCTCAGTGACTTGAGCAAATCCTCTCTCCAGAAGCCGTAGATTCTACTTAAAATGCATAAAACCAGAGGCCGCCTCCAGGTCTGAGATTTAAGTCCTTTCTGTGAAGGACAATATGTAAAATTACTTTTTCATCCCCCGATTCCTCTGGGGAAAGGTGGATATTATTAGGTTGATATTAGGAAAAGGCTCAGGGGCTGTGTTAGCTCTGTGCACTTTGGAATCTGGCCTGCATGTTCTGCCGCTCTGAGAACTTTCTGAGGTAACTTACTCAGTGTTCGGCTGCAGGGAACCAGGAGCCCCTCCAAGCTGCCCAAATCCAGCATTACTTTCTTTTTTATTTTAAGGTTCTATCCTTTTTAAAAAGGGTTATTATTATTAATTATTATTATTGGGTATTGAGACAGGGTTTCTCTGTGTAGCCCTGGCTGTCCTGGAACTCACTCTGTAGACCAGGCTGGCCTTGAACTCAGAAATCCGCCTGCCTCTGCCTCCCAAGTGCCGGGATTTAAGGCGTGTGCCACCGCTGTCCAGCTGGGGATGCACTGTCTGTGGGTGAGGGTCTGAGATCCACCCATGGCCCCTCTCTCCCCTTCCCACCCTAATTAACGTACAATTCAGCAATAGATGAGAAAGCGCAGACATTGGCTTTAGTGGAGAAATGCACAGGGGAACAGGTTCAATAGCATGGACCCTTCCTAGGATTCAGAAACTCACAAACTGTATTAGCGACATTAATAAACTGATGTGTTCGGGGAAAAAAAATCTTACAGGGCAGGTTTATAGCCCGACAGTAAATCCCTTGCCATTGCGTCTGGGTCTGGATTAGTCCTTGATGTGGGACCTGTGCTGTGTGTAATTGGATGTCCCTGATCTCCTGCCTTGGGCCTCCTTTGTGACAACCCAGATGTCTTCAGCTCTCCCGCTCTGCCCTGGGGTGGAGGCAAGAAAACCCACCCTGGGTTGGAAATGTCGACCATAGATTGAGAAGCGTCTGAAAATGAAGTAATTCTAGAGTTGGCACCGTGTGTCTGCAGTAAGAAAAGCCCATGGGAAACAGTAGATGACAGTTTGCCAACTGTCGCTCAGGAGATAACGAGAGGGTGAAGAGTAGACCCCGAGCTGGGAGTGGCGGATCATGCTTTAAGCCCAGCACTTGGAAAGCAGAGGATATCTCTGAGTTAGAGGCCAGCCTGGTCTACATAGCAGGTTCTAGGGTAGCCTGGTCTACCTAGTGTAGACAAGGGCTAGACTCTTGTCTAAAAAAGGAAAAAGAACCCTCACCCTCACCCCCACCCTCCCAGCCCCTGGATCTGGAGCCAGTCTCCCCACTGCCTCCTCAGTGTGAACTGCGGCTGCTGGCTCTCCAGGCAGGAGACATTTGGGTTTGTTGGTCATGGAGTGAAGATGCATGTCTCCCTCCTTGTGCTGTCAGGGCCAGAATGTGCAAGGCAGATGAGGACAAATTTAACAGATTTGTAGTGTTTTATTTCGTGTGTGTTTGTATGTTTGTGTGTGCATGCGTGCACTTGTGTGCGGTGTGTGTATGTACGTGAGTATGTACACGTGTATGTGAGTATGTAGATGTTTGATGGGTGAGCATGTATGTTTATGTTTATATGTGTAGGTGGTCATGCATATATGTATGAGTGTGTGCACGCATGTACGTATGAGCGTATAGGTGTTTGTGTGATCACGCATGTGTATACGTGTGGATGTGCATGTCTGTGTGGGTATGTGTGCATATTTGGATGAGTGTGTGCATGTATGTGTGAGTGTGTAGGTGTTTGAGCATGTGTGTATATGTGTGACTGCATTCATATATCGATGAGTATGTATATGCATGTGTGCATGCGTGTATGTGAGTGTGCGTGTAGATGTGTGTGCACATGTGCACCTCCAGCACCAGTCCCCGAGTTGTACCTTGTCTGATTTGGGATCTCTTTGTTTGCTTCTGTATATACCAGGCTGGCGGGCCCGTGGCTTCCTGGGGATTCCTGTGTCCACCTGTGTCTCCCGATAGACATGCTGGGATGCCGGTGCTGCTGGGCTTCTCTTTCTGTGGTTGCTGGCCTTAGAGCTCAGGTCTTCTGGCTTACACTGCAAATGCTTTACCCTCGGATCCGTCTCCCAGCCCCTTTAGCAGTGTTCTAAATGTAAAGAAAGGTTTTATTGTAAATGAGCAGCAGCTTAGAATCAAGGTTGTGTGGACTTATGGATGAGAAATTCTATTGCTCTGTCTCCGATTAATGGTGGGCGGAGAAATAAACGTGTTCATATTGGATAGGTAGTTCATAGACCTAACATAGGTTCTGCTTGTTTGTTTTTTTGTATTTATGACTATATTATAAATACAGTCTGGGCTGGGGAGATGACTTTTGGTAAGGACCGTCTTGTGAGCCGGAGGACCTGAGTTCAGTCCCACGTGAAAAGGCCAGGCGTGATGGTGCACAGTGAAATCCAGAGCTGGGGAACACTGGGCAGGCACCTCTCCGAGTTGGTTAGTCAGCTAGCAGAAGCAGAGAGGGCTGGCAAGATGGCTCAGCAGGTTAAAGGTGTTTGCTGCCACGCCTGATGACTTAAGTTCTTCACCTAGGACCCACTTGCAGAAAGGGGAGTGCTGGAGGCTGCAAGCTGTCCTGTGACCTCCACACACTTGGTGGTGTGGTGTGTGTGTGTGTGTGTGTGTGTGTGTGTGTGT
>NC_034612.1:5736628-5739955 GCF_900095145.1 Mus pahari
TGTGTGTGTATGTGTGTGTGTGTGTGTGTGTGTGTGTGTGTGTGTGTAAGACATTAAGATGGAGAGTGAGGAGGACACCCACCTTGTTCTGTGGCCTCTCTTCACATATGCACACGTGTGCTCCCCAGTTCACATGTGCTGAACTTCCTGCACACCACCATTTCCAGATGTCCTCTTGTTCTGTGGGTATTTGTAAGTCTTACATGAGTTGAGTGAGTTTTTCCAGCTCCTGTCGTCTTTATCTCAAGCTTCTCATTCAGAAGGCAGCTTTAGTACACTTTACCTTAGTCAACAGAACCATGGGTCAGGTGACCTCCAGGCCCTCTAGGCCCACTTAGAGAAGGACGGACAGCTAACCTGTTTATTCTGGCTCTCAGGAAGCTATATGTAAAGGGTTTGTAATGTAAATAAACTGGATGAGTGTGTAGTAGTCAGTTCTCCAGACGCTGGAAGCCCAGAGGCAAAAATTCTTTTCACACTTATGTAGGAGCAAAGGCGTCTCCATTCCTGTTGTTTTCCTAGTCCCTGTCTTGTGTATTTATAGACAGAAGCGTGCATGTAACAGAGACGTAGAAATCACTCCTGTGGCTCTGCCCTCCCCTTTTCCTCCGCCCCCTCTCTTAGGCCCACACTCTGGGGGTGTAGGTTTTCCCGGCCCCACAGCTAGAAATTAGAGAAACGAAAATTTACTCCTACTTCTGCGAGTGTGTATGCATGTGTGTGTGTATATGTGTGTGTACATGTGCATGTGCACGTGTATGTGTATATGTGTGCACACATGCACGAAACCATGAGTGCTACAAGGAAAGATTGTTTATGTAATTTTACATCTCAACCCTTTATGGCAATGGTTTGAGTGAAAGAGAATAGTTTCCTCCCGTATTTTATTTTAAAGATTTATTTAAAAATTATGTGTATGTGTGTGATGATGTGCATATGCTACTACAGTCCCCACAGAGTCCAAGAGGGGGTGTCTGATTCCCCCATCCCCCAAGCTAGGTAGGTTACAGGTGGTGGTGAGCCTCCTGCTGTGGGTGCTGGAAGTCAGACTGGGTCCTCTGGGATTAGTGGCTAACGGGGGACTTGGTAATCAATAAAACCTTTGTTAACTGCTAACGAGCACCCACCGTGGTTAAAGTTGCATAGAGAGGGCACTAGCAGGAAGTTTTGCTTTCATAGCTTTCTAGCACAAATTGCTAATGGGATTTAGATAATTATTAGGCATAAATAATTAGGATATGTGAGTATGTCTGTACATTTCTATTCTGAGATAAGAGGAGTTGCGGGATTATCTGACTTCTTTGGTCCTTAGTTATAAATGAGGGGTTGACAGTTTACACCCTTTGATTGGGTCATCTGGCCAAGGTCAGCTCACGCTGGACTCGAACAAGTGATTGTGCCCCATCAGCTGCCAGCAAAGAGGACAGAATGTTCTAGAACATCCCACAGTGGCAGTAAAATAGACTCTAACCCATGCAGGTGATGTTCATCGAACAATGGCACGGTCTGAGCTCTCTCTGGAGCGACTTAGAGGTTGATTCAGTTAGGTTCAGGCTGCCGACATCCGGGCTATCCCCAGGACCAGCTCCTTTGGGGGTCAAGGTTAAATCACATTGTGCTTTTGTCTAGACTCATTGTTTCCCTGTGCGTCTTCACGGTTGCCTCTGGCACAGGCCTGCCTGTTTCCCATACAACATGACTTTGGAGCATTCTCTAGTGGGTCCTTATAGTGAAAGTCTGTTGCCACAGATCAGTGTTGGCAAATGCCAGCTTCACTATTTCCTGTGCTGTGTTGGCCTGAGGAAGGGGGTGGGGGAAGGGCAGGAGGTAGGGACCAGGGAGGTCAGGAAATGGGAGATTTGCAGGAATTATTTCATCATTCCAGTATTAATACATTCACGTGTGTCCTGTGTGTCTGTAAATACATGAGGGAAAGGCTGTGAAAACTATAAGAATATTCTGATATTCCGATTATATATCCATATGAAAAAGGAGTGGGATAATCGCAGCAATGTTTACTATGTTCATATATGCTCACATCTGTACACGTATACACAAGTGTACACACCAACATATACACGTGAGGGAGCGAGAGATAAGCTCATTCCTCGGGGAGGAGGAGGAGGGACATGCTTGAAGTCATAGCTGGAGGAACTTCATCTCACCCCACGAAGGGGGCTTTGTAGTGCCAGCCCCCAAAACTTCCCCTTCCTCTCAAAACTCTGAAATCCAAGCAAAGCAAACTCACCATCACGCTCCTCCCCCTCTTCCTCCTCCTCCCCCTCCTCTCCCTCCTTACCCTCCTTTTCTTCAGCAGGTCTTGCTATGCGAACCCTGGTTGGCCTAGAACAGAACTCATATGTCACTATGCCTGGCTTAAGTCTGTTTTCTTGATGTAAAGTTCAGTCTTAAGGGACCCTGGCCATAGTCCCTGGACCTTTGGCTTCTGTTGGGGGTCCTTTCTGTCCTTTAGTAATGAGGTTTCCTGTACCACCTGACTGCTGATCTAAGGCAAGGCCACAAATGCTGGGTTCCCAGGGCAGCGGTCAGCACTCAGTCCCTGAAGTCAGCCGTTTCTGCTCAGGTGGGCGGGAGGAGAGACTGGCAGATAGACAGGTGTCCTCAGACCTTCCCATTTCCTCCTCAGTCAAACTTGAAAAGCCATTTTGAAGATGAGAGGGGTTGCCGACTCGCCGAATCCCCCAGTGAGGGTCAGGGAGGCTAATTCTTTGATCAGCATCATTTCAAGAAACAAAGGCATTAGACAGTAAAACAGAAATTCTTAGGAGATGGGGACGGTCCCTGTTATGGAATATGCTTGGCTCTTTCGAAAGACTTCCCGCAGTGTCCTGACCTGTCTTTGCCAAGGTCAGTGCTCGGGTGCTGGTGGCTTGGAGGGACCTGGTTTCCGAACAGTGAGGGGACCATTGGAGCGGTAATTGGGAATGAGGAAGGCCATCTCATTAACATGCAGCCTGGCTGGGACTTACTCTTCACACTGCCCTGTAGGTGGGCTGAAGGTGTGACCCGCTCATCCCAAGGCCTGGATCCATTGTTCCCCCCAGGCTTGGAATGTCTGACTTAGTGCTATTTTGTGTTGCCAGCTAGCCTCCAGTTTCTCATTAATAGATTATTGGTCTTATAGCATAGATTCATGTTCAGGCTTCGTTCTCATGTCATTGTTTCTCTCTCTCTCTCTGGCATATGTGAGTGTGTGCACATATGTATGTGCATGGGTGTGGAGGCCAGAGACCAACACGGGGTCTCTTCATCACTGAGTCCTGGGTTCACCAGAGACCAACACGGGGTCTCTTCATCACTGAGTCC
>NC_034612.1:5740428-5833167 GCF_900095145.1 Mus pahari
TGAGCCACCATGTGGTTGCTGGGATTTGAACTCCGGACCTTCGGAAGAGCAGTCGGGTGCTCTTACCCACTGAGCCATCTCACCAGCCCTCTTTTATTCTTTAATCTTACTTTACAGCCTTGTCTTTATCCCCCTCCTGGTCTGCCCTCTGACTGTTCCTCATCCCATACCTTTTCCCCAACCCCATCTCCAAGATGATGTCCTCACCCCTCCACCCCCATCCCCACCCCCACCAGACCTCCTGTTTCCCTAGGGCTTTTATTTTTTAATAGAAGAAGTTATGTTGAGTTGGGAATGTAGCTCTGGCACAGGAGGAACATTTACTTATCTTGCACAAGGCCCTGGGTTCAGTCCCTTAGTACTGCCAAGAAGTTTCCGGCATATCAGTAGCTTGTACCAGGAAATCCACCTTAAAACAGTTGTGTAATGAGACCGTTATCAACAAACCCTGCTTGCCCTTGGGTTGGGTTGTGCTCGCTGCCCCCCCCCCCCCTTAAACATTAGTAAAGCGTTGGCATTTCTTGACAGCATGCCACTTGATACAAGGTTTAAATGCCTAGGTGGGCTGTCATCAGTGGCCAATCATTTGGCATCTGATGTGGGTGTCAGCACCCCCTGGAGGGGAATGGAGACTGCGCTGTGTCCCATTTTAATTTCTGGCCTTCCAGGTGGATGCCAAACTCCCCATTGGGACCCCGGATTACATGGCTCCGGAAGTGTTGACCGTGATGAACGAGGACCGAAGGGGCACCTACGGCCTGGACTGTGACTGGTGGTCTGTCGGAGTGGTTGCTTATGAGATGGTTTACGGGAAGACCCCGTTCACAGAGGGAACCTCCGCCCGGACTTTCAACAACATCATGAACTTCCAGGTGAAGTATCATTAGAATTTGCAGGACGCTGACATGCAAAGCAGAGCAGCTTTGGGCTTTCTCTGGAGGGCTAGTCATCATCGGGAGGGCGCCTCAGCGTGTTAGGTCATACCAACGAGGAAAAACGGCTGCCATCTTAGCTCCATCTTTTTATTGCTTTCAAAATGCATCTTTTTTTTAAAAAAAAATATATTTATTGCTTGTTATATGTAAGTACACTGTAGCTGTCTTCAGACAGACCAGAGAACAGAGAAGGGTGTCAGATCTCATTACAGATGGTTGTGAGCCACCATGTGGTTATTGGGATTTGAACTCAGGACCTTCAGAANNGCAGTCAGTGCTCTTAACCCCTGAGCCATCTCTCCATCCCCTTGAAATGCATCTTGAGTTCACAGTTGTGAGATGGGCGTACGTATGAGTCTTGGGGTTGACCACATAGCTCCTTAGCTCCCTTCTTTTTTCAAATATCTCCGGGCACTAAGTATTATCACGTCACACATGCTGGTGAGGAGACTGAACCAGAGAGACTGAGGGACGGCCTGCAGCAGCACAGGCTGTCTGAATCTGAAGTGGGGACGAAGCGAGCAGAGGAGTTAGGCTTGTAGTCACATATGTCTGTGTATACACACAAATACGTCTGGCGTAGAAGTGAAACCACGCTCTAATGCGGAGACTCGCGCTCCATGAAGCCTGTTTCTAAAGGCTGTGATGAACCTGATTTAGTTTAAAGGCGTATAGAGGCCTCATCCCCTCAGATTCTGTAGCACCTAATTTTCATTTCCTTGGAATGGCTGATGGGGGGGTTTGTTTTTTTATGTACAAACACAGTTAGCGAGGCTTCTCTTGAATCGAAATTGCTCTCTAGATTACCCTTGGAGCTACTTTCCAGCCTCTACCTCAGTCTGCTCAGTCAGTAACCCAGGCTCAGCGGAGCCACACTGGGCACCGCTGGGGACCAGGTCCTCAGCCATAAGCAGGGAGCCATCTCCACCTTCCCTCCTCACCGCGCCTCCTCAGAAACCACATAGCACATCACGGTCCGTAGAGAATCGGAACACAAGTGGGTGGTCAGTGGCAGTTGGATCAGGAGTTCAAGCCCCCCCCCCTTACTTTGCCTACATTTTGAGTTTGAGACCAACCTGTGCTATATGACACCCTGTTCCAAAAAAAACCAAACCCGAAGAAGTGTGGCATGCAGAAGGGAATGGTAGGCAGGGAGGTAGCCAGCGAGAGCTGCGGGGTGGAGCTCGGTCTAGGCCGAGAACAGCGTGAGGTGTCCAGGGAGCTGGAAATAGCTCATTGCTGTCGGACAACAGAGAAAGAGAGAGAGAGAGAGAGAGAGAGAGATGGGGAACATGCGCCAGCTTAGCCGGGGGAGCGATGCACAGGTCAAGTCACAAAGGACGTTGAACCCCAACAAAAGAACTGGGCCCATTGATGTGAGCAGGCCGCTTATTTCTGGAACATGCCTTTGGTCTAAAGTTTTGAGAGCACAAAACTTTATTTAAAAAAAAAAAAAAAAGAATTTCAAGAACCTGCATGTACTGGAGAGTTCTCCTCACTTCAGGACACAAACCGAACCACGGCTAAGGAAATCTTTTTTTTTTTTTTTTTTTTTTTTCCTTTTTTTGAATAGCGGTTTTTGAAGTTTCCGGATGACCCCAAAGTTAGCAGTGAGCTCCTTGATCTGCTTCAGAGTCTGCTGTGTGTCCAGAAAGAGAGACTCAAGTTCGAGGGTCTCTGTTGCCACCCTTTCTTTGCCAGAACAGACTGGAATAACATCCGTGACTGTAAGTAGAGCACGCTCCTTCAGCCAGGGTTTGGGATTGAGAATGATGGCAAAGCTGCCCGAAACCTGCCATTGAAGAGGGCCTTCGATTATTACAGCCATAGCGAGAGATAATGATGCAGCTGTCTTCGATGACCATAACCGTCTTATAACAGAAGTGGGTCGGTTACCAAGCCCTGATTTCTAGGAGGTACAGGTGCAAGTGGCAGAGTTCAAGGGTTGTTCCTGGGCCTGTCCAAGAGGAAACAGCCTGGCTATTTCATCTTCCCAAGGGGGTGTGATTGGGGGGTTGGGGTATGTGTGAAGAGGCAGAGGTTGGCCTCTGGGGCTCTGCCTGGGGCTGAGCCTGGGATGAGACCCCGAACACCTGGCTGTGTGATATGCTTCCTCCAGCAGTGCTTCTCTCTGAACCCGCATACATTCAGGGACTCAGTCACACCTCACTGTATCATCAGTATAAACTGAATCAATTCATTAAGGACAAGAATCTGATTTGCCATCAACAATACCAAGAAGTGCGTTCGTTTATTTATCCTTAGGAATCAGTGATTTTTGCTCTGAAGTCTTTTTTTCTATTTACTGTGTTGTTGATTGAAGGTGACCCCGTGACCCGGCCCAGTGATGAGCCCAGAGTAAGGTGTTGGCTGTCCTGTTGCCTGTCATGTTTATTTTTGGTGCTGCTGGGAGACAGGGCAAGTGGAAGCTGGTTTTTTTTTAGGTGGCAAGTCTGAGCTTCTAATTGGAGCTGTGATTGCAGGTTGAAAGTTCCTAATCAAAAAAAGAAAAAAAAGAAAGAAAGAAAAAAAAAACATCTGAAAGTTTTGAGCATCAATATGATATCCCAAGTGGAAAATTCCCTCCTGAGTATGCCCTCATGAGTGTTTGCATTAAATATATAAAATTACCTCTGTGCTTAGACATGGTTCCCAATGTCTACCAGATGTAAATATTCTAAATTCAAAGAAAAAGAAATCTGTCCTGATTATTTAGGATGAGGGACTATGTAACCTCATATGCCTTCAGCTGAGGTGTAAGAATGGCTAGCATCTTGACTTTTTCCTGTTGCTGTAGTAAAGTATGCAAGGAGAAAGGGTCTAGTCTGCTCACAATTCAAAGTTATAGATCAGCTTGGTGGCAAAGTCAGAGTGGCAAGAGCTTGAAACAGCTGACGGTTCATATCTGCAGGCACTGGCAGTTGCTGCTCAGCTCAGCTCTGCTCCTTTCTCAGCTTGAACAGTCCAGGCTCCCACCTAGGGAATGGTGCCGCCCACAGTGGGTGGCTCTTAACCATTTGAGTTAACGCAAACAAGGTAACCTCCCACAGGTGTCCCATTTCTTAAATGAGTCTACATTTTGTCTGGTTTACAGCAGCATCGCTGTTGGGATCTAGTATTTTGAGCCAGAGGCCATTTTGATTTTTCTCTAACCACCTGCTGAGGTATTTCAGCAGACTGTATTTCTATAGAGCCTTTCAGACAGCTTTTCTTCTGTGTGCTAACCTTCTGCCACTGCGGTAAAATATCCAAGGAAAATCAACCTGAAGTGAAGAGAGAGTTGATTAGGGCTAATGATCTTCAGAGACCCGTGGCCTCTGTGCTCTGATGCCCTGGGCCCATGGTGGCTTAGTGCTCCACGGTGGGAGCACGCAGTGTGAGCCATCTACCTCGTGGCGGGTGGGAAGCCCAAAGAGGGGAGGACTTGTACCTCAATATCCCCTTTGGGGTCCTGCAGTGACCTCACCCACCCACCAGACCCGACCTACGAAGGTGCCACCACCTCCCAGGAGTGCCATAGTATGGTGACCAAGCTTTCAACCCGTGGCCTTTAAAAAGGGACATTTAAGCCCTAAGCCCTAGCATTGGGTAGACACGCTGGTTCTTTTTTTCTAAGATTCAGACAATTCCCCCCCAGTCTCCCGAGATGAGACTTTCTAATCAGTGATATATTTTCATTCGCTTGTGGGAAGGTTTGATAGACTATCCTCTAGATGTTATTCAAGTCCTTAATCTTTCCTTGTCTTGCCTTTTTTATCTCATCTTCTTGAACAAGCAATTAATGTTTTTATGCATGAGCTTGCTAATTATCCCTAATGACACACTTCCACGTAGGTGAGTCAGTGAATGGTGGTTAATTATCTGAGTAACTTTATTTTGTGTTTTGGTAGGACTTCATGTTGGTTTTGCCAGGAGAGTTTGCCCTCCCTGTTTGTGGGGGTGGGTTGGTCCCAGGGACAATGCCCCTCCCTCTTGGATCCCCAAGTCCGAGGCTGCCCAAGTTCATCTGTGTGCAAAATGACACATCAGTTGCATGTCCTGGGCAAGTGTCATCCTGTGACTGCTTTCAGTCGCATCTGATAGACCTGCCCCAACCCCTGATGTGGACACGCCCTGTGATGTGGACATGCCATGTGATGTTTCATTTAGGGAATCAGGGACCAGAAACTGCAGGGGAAGGTGCTCAGCATAGACACGGTTCCCCCCTCCAGTGCTTTGAAAGAAAGATTTTTATTTTACTTGTAGGTATGTGTGTACTTATGAGTGCAGTGGCCTTCAGAGGCCATAGATGATTGGACAGCAGAGGTCTTTCAGAAGGTGGAGAATGGGCTGCGGAGGTGGCTCACTAGTTTAGAGCACCCGCTGCTCTTCCAGAGGACCAGAGTTTGGTTCCCAGCACGCAAGCACACACGTGAGCGAGCGCGCACACACACATATATACACACATAAACACACACACTCACCTGTGCACACAAACCCAAACCCAGAAAGACCTCCATGACTTTTATTGACTGCCAGCTCCTGGTTTAGTGAGTGGCTCCAAAGACTCACAAAATAGGTTTGCTTACAGAAATTCTCTTAATTTCAGCCAACCTTGTATTTGGCACTATCAGACTTCCAGAAAAGTTGTAGAGCTGACGCGATACCTCTGGACCTTAGAGCTGATGCAGTTTCTCAGGACCTTAAAGCTGATGCAGATATTCTATTCAAACCAGGGAACCATGTGTGTCCCTCTCCTGTCGCAGACCAGATCACATGGTGTTTGTTTCGAGGTGGCTCGTTCCAGTTTAGGGTAGCTCAGCTGGGGCTGGGAACTTTGTTCTCTCTGAGGCATGGTAGATGCCCGGTGAGCCCCGACTGAACGGAGATGGTACGGTATCCATCTGGTGCCTGCTAACAGGTGGCTTTCATTTCTCTTTGTGTGTTTGCAATCAGCTCAGGGCCTTGAGAATCAGAACACCGCGCCATACGTGAGATCCGAGCTGTTTTCTAACATAAATTACGCCTTTGTCCAGCTCTGTCCCTCACAAACGCACACGGAGCGACTCTCATCAGCCCAGAGACCTTGCAGCCATCAGCCTTCCCAAGTTCATGGTTAGCGGCGTCAATGCCTTGTGATTCCTGGCCTGCTGAACACTTCCGCTTCCCACAACAAGATATTGTCCCTTGATGAGAGCAGCATTAGCCTCTTTGCCATCTCACCCCTAATTCTTCTTTTTCTTATTGTAACCAATGAAAGGAAGTGCCGCTTAACACAGCAGGTAATAATTGTCAAAAAACGCATTATCTCGAGAGGTGGTCCTGGCGGGATGCAGCCGTGCAGTCTAAAAAGGGTCCAGGCAGGTTGATTGACACCACCGGGGGTGGTGGTAGCAGGGGAGGGAAGACTCACTTCTGCTTCCCCTCAGGGGCAGGCAGCGCATCCTTGCCCTCTTAGGTGCAGTAGCCCATGACCCAGGCATCTGACCAGTTCAAGAGTTTTTATTCTTCTGGTAAGGCAATGACTCTGAGGAGTCACTGTCGCACAGGTGTGTGTGTTCAGGCACCCATGGCTCAAACGCTCCCAGCCTCACGCAGTATGTCTTCTGCCTCTTGCTTTTGACATTATTTCAGGTCTGAGCTCCAGGTCTTAGCAGGGACTCCTTAACCCAGCCGCTGCCCTGGGCTGTGCGATGCTGCCCCAGTGTTTTTAACCTGGCTTGATTTCTCTAGGGTCCTGGGAGCCAGTTGGGGCTCTCCACTTTCCTACCTAGGGGTTTCCTGGCCTCTGTCTGCTCCCGTCAATGGGAAGGTTCTGGAAGGTTCTGCTGTCTGGCACTTCCCCAGAGCACATCTTTTGACATGTTTTCCCCCAACGGAACTGGCACACTTACACCTTTCCCCAAGGCCTCCCTGTCTCAAAGGTGACAAAGGCGTAAGTACGGGAGGTGACCGTGAAGTCTCTCCTTGAGCGTCTCTGGCGAGTGTCCTGGAGAGCCAGCGTGGTAGGGGGCTTTCACTCCTGACATGGTCTCTCGGGGTTCTCAACATGAAGCAGTTCTTGCCATTTTCTTCCGGTTTGCCAGGTCCTCTGCAGCGTTTGTGAGCAGAGAGTACATTTTGTTTTGATCAGCCACTGTGACTCAGTGCGAGCCCGTGCTGACGTTGAGCCTGTTTTCCAAACACATGTCACTTTCCCTGTTCTCCCTGGCCCCGGGCAGGTGGGAGCTGGACTGTAAGAATCTGCTCACACGACTGTAAACCTTTGGGATGGGTGGGCACATCCGGCTGAAGAGGAGGCACCCTTTGCCGAGGGACAGTCTTGAAAATCTTGTGTATAAAGTAAGCACCGCCATATAGCTTCCTCTTTTTAAAATTGCAGACCTCCAGCAGTGTGGGGTGTGTTTATTTCATCCCACTACAAGACATTGCAGTACGTCACATGGTATTACATCAAAGCCCTTGGGTGTTAGATCCATCTTACAGATGTGGATAATACTGTAACTTGCTTAAGCTCATATGGAGCTTTGAGTCCCATGGATTGCTCCTGCTTTGCAGGTTCCCTCACTGGGTTACTGAGTCACACATGCCTGACCTTACCCAAAACACAGACCGTAGACTCCGACCTGGAGACCCTTCTCCACTCTCCCCTTGTGATCCTTCATGTCTCAGAGCCAAGCTGGGAAAGGACATGGGACTGATGTCACGCCTTAAAAATTTGGATCAGCAGCCCCAGGGGTGTGGCACAGACCATCCTGCTTATTTAGAGCAGGGTCTCCCACCTTTGGCACTGCTCAGGTGTGAGGACAGACAATCCTTGGTTGTAAGGCTGCCGTGTGACCTGCAGGGCGCCTCTCAGCATCCCTGGCTTCTACCCACAATGCCAGTTAGCATCCCCCTCTGTAGCTGCGAGACTCAAACAATGTCTCCAGACGTCGCTCTCGGTCTCTTGAGGGGGGACTCGAGGGGTTCAGTTGTAGCCCATGGAGAATTTCGTGAGGAAGAACAACATTCTGGTAATGTTAATTCCCCAAGACAGCTACTGCTAACGAGCCCCGGAACAGTTGCCGGAGGTCAGTAGGGCGTTCCTACCCGGACCGTGGATTTCTTCTCGGATTCCATGGACCAACAGCACTGTCATCGCCCGGGAGCTTGTTAGAGGTGCAGAGGCTCGGCCCTAAGTTGGAAGCTGTGTTCTAATAAGATCCCTCGGTGATCCCTGTGCATATTAGGGTTTACAAAGCTACAGGGGAGGAGAAAATCAGATGTGACAGGCATCTCTTCTTGCTCATCTTTGAGGGTCTTCCTCATTTTGACTTGTAGGCTCTGGATGGGAGGAGGATGCTTTTTGGCTAAGGACTCCCATGGGTGGATGGGACTGCTAAGAATTGTTGACTTAATTTTAAAATTTTTCATTTATTTACAAGAGTATGTATGTGTGTGTGTGTGTGTGTGTGTGCGCATGTATGAGCATATGTGTGTGTGGGTGTATGTGTGTGAGTATGTATATGTGAGTATGTGTGTGAGCATGTGTGTATATGGGTGTGAGCATATGTATGTGTGTGAGTATGTGTACATGTGAGCATATGTGTTTATGTGTGTGGGTATATGTGTTTGTGAGAGTGTGTGTGAGTGTGCGTGTGTGTGTGTGTGTGTGTGTGTGTGTGTATGTGTGTGTGGTTTTGGGAGGGTGTACACATGTGCCTTGGCGAGAATGGAGGTCTGTGGACAACCTGCGTGAGTCGATCCCCTCCTTTCACCATGTGGGTCCTGGGAATCGAACTCATGTCATCAACTTGGCAGCAAGCACCTTCATCTGCTGAGTGTGCTCACCAGCCCAGAGTTATTAGATTTTTTATGCCATACTTCTGAGGCACATAAAGCCTTTCCCTCAGATAGACAGTACATCCTTCAAGATGATGGTATAACCTCTTCTTCATTTGATAGCCAAAGGGAATTTGATTCTCTCTCTCCCTGTCAGTGAAGGATGGGTTAAGCATCCTTCATTAATACCTCTTAGGCAAGTATTAGATTGGAATGCTAAGCACCTACTATGTGCCAAGACTCTGCACATAGTTTCCCGTTTAACTTTCTGGAACATTCTATGGTAATATAAAATACCATCACCTCCTGTTCTTCAGACCATGTCCTTGTTCTGCTTCTTAATAACTCAGGTGTTCATGCTGGCAGGATATTTCTGCACATCATTGAAAAGAATGAAGCCAAGGCTTCGAAAGACCCCACTTCTCCAACGGCTATTTCTTGTGGACAGCATTTGTCTCTCTCCCAAACAAGACTCCCTTATAGCGGCAATGCCCGCCTTCCGTTTCTGTACTTGAGCGTTTCGCCTGTAGCTCAGCACGTTTTGTGGCGTGATCACTCACTCGCTCTTAGCCCCTTTCAAAGCTGCCAGGTTCAGAGCTCCCATTGCCTGGCCAGGCCTCTGGAACGGCTTCGTTTTGTCAGCTTCTGTGAAGAGGATGCGGGTGAGCCTCTCTGTGGCTTGGCTGACCCTGAAATGTGTCTCCCTGCCAGTCTCCCCCTGGTCAGTGTAGGAAGAGGAAGCAAGGAAGAAAAACTGCGGCCCCCTGGGTATCAGCAGCTGGAAGCAGGAGGCCGAGGGGAGGGTGGGTTGCTATAGCGCATGCAGGAACTTAACTGGCCAGAACGTGGCAACGAATGACAGAGAGATCCAGGCAGGCCTTGGTAGCCTCTTGGGGAGTATGCAGGGGATATTTATGTGTCTCCTGGGGGCTGTTCTGTTTTTACAGAGTAAGTGATGAAGAGAAGAAATAGGCTAAAAGGAGCTAACTGCTTATGAATTAGGATTATAGGCCTTTTCTCCTCTATCGAGCGTTTGGAGGCCACAATCCAGCGATATTAAAAGTATATATTCTGCATTATAAATGGAGACAACTTACTCTAGAGAAGACTGCAGTGTTAAGATGCAGGAGTGTTGCGATCTGGGTGAAGGGTATTTCTGGCTCAGGAAATAAAGTACTGGTTCAGAGTCAAAACAAGGAGATCTTAGTCTGTGGCGGGTGGAAGGGTGATCTGGGAATCTCAGTTTCCTGGTGGGCTTAGCGAAGAGAGTCACGTGGACCAGTAAGGGAGCCGTGCTTCGGGAAGGGTGGAGGTCTAGAAGGATTTGTTCTCGAAAGACTTGGTTTTCTAGATGTTGACTCGTAGGGAATCTCCTTAGTGTTTTTCCCATAACTAAGGCCCCTTGGGAAGTGATGGATCATGTCCCTCCAACGTGTGCCCCTCCGTGGGTCTACTTTTTTTTCTGTACCTCTCAGCCCAAGCCAATGGCCCAGTCCCAGATTTCAACTGGATCGGTTCCAAATGAGATAAGAAAATGCTTCTCCATGGAGAAGATGGGCGATGGGAATAGGTTTGTTAGGGAACCCAAAAATTGCCCCCCCATTCAGCTCTTGCTTGCTGAAAGCCCTTTCATAAACAAGCAGGCACGGGGATGGTTTGGCCAGCGATTCGAGATTATATTAAACATCTGGGACTCTGTTCTGCAGCCAACTCTCCAATCAGTTCTATGAAGAGTGTTGATTGCATTCACGCTCATTCTCTGAGGGTGAAGGTTGGCTGGAAGCGAAGGGGACTGCGGCGGGAGTCACAGGGATGACACCCTAAGAACAGAGCAGGTGGCACAGGTGGTCTGTGGCGGAGGGGGTGGTGGCAATGGTTTCCGGGGTGTTAGTTCAGAGACAACAGATACGCCAGTGTTATGCACCCTGGTGGTGGAGACACAGCTGTAGCACTCAGAGTTGGAGACCTGAGACAAAGCTCCCTGACTTACCAAGGGACATGTGACCAAGACTGGCCCCTAGGTGCCAGGAGTGTTCAGTAACCTTTGAGGCTGATAAATCTGTCCATCCCCCAGAAGACCGTTAAACTTGGCTTCACAGGCAGGCTGGCCTTGCCGCAGAGGCCTTTGGGAGCAAGGACAGGCGTCGGTCGGCTGAGTGCCCGCCAAGTCTGGGTGCTGGCATCGAGGAGAGGAGGTGCTGAGCCGGGGCCCGAGAAGGCACAGAGTCCTACCTCCTAAACACGGCCAGCGATCGCTCAGCTCTGTGGAGTGCTGTGAGTTCCTTCCTCGCGGGAGGGGCGAGTGAGGAGGAGACCGGGTGTACTTGTCTAATTCTTCCACCTTGCAGAAGAATTCCGGAGGCAGAGGAGTTGCCAGGATAGGACAGAGGGTAAAATATCCCCACTTCCGTGGTGGGACCCAGCTTTGTTGAAGAATAAGAACCACACAACATCCATGTGATGTGTACAATTTAAACTTGGATATGTATATAGACAGGTGAAGAGGAGCTTAAGCTAAACAAGCCCACTACCCGCAAAACATGCGAGTTAGGATTATAGACCATTTCTCCTCTACCCCGTGACCCTCCATGGTCCTCCCTTTTGTCCTTCCTCACCCTCATCCCTTCCTTTGTCCCTAGGAACAACAGAACTGACCCCGAGCATGGTGGGTATTTCCGCTTGTATCCCTAGAGTTCCTGTCTGCCTTCTCTTACTCCACACCGTTGTCACGTTCCTCCTGCTGAAGGCGCAGCCCACAGTGCACTGTTACATTGGGGTTGCCTCCAGTTTTTGGCCCCTGACATACGATTGCTCTTACCACATGGGCATCGGTCGGCAGTTGCATGCATCCATACCTTTCTCTGGTCTAAACAGGGATGGAGTGGTCAGATGAGCTTTCCCACCGCAGTTGCTCCATTTTACACACCCTCTGCAGTAGTGCCCGTGAGGCTCACTAGGACTCTGAACGGTTGGACCCCGAGTCATCCGTGTCTTGGGGTATGGTCAGCTGTGGAGCTAGGCTTAAGTTAGTTGTCCTCCCCCACGATCCCGATGTGAAGGTTTAGAGGTCTGGGGAGTCAGCTCAGCTGGTACAGTAGGTGCTAGTGCAAGCAGGATGACCTGAAGTTAGACCCCAGCTCGATGTAAAAAGCCAGACTTGGGTTGCTCCCAGTGCTGGGGAGGTGGAGACAGGAGAATCGCCAGCATGCGTGGGCCGGCTAGTCCAGTCAGATTGGCAAGCACCAGGATTAGTGACAGACTCCGCTTCAAAAACTAAGGTGGAGCTTGATACAGGACATTACACACACACACACACACACACACACACACACACACACACGCATCTGTACCCACAGTTACATATACCCACATACAACACACACATGAGATCTTCTGAGCATTCATACATACATGCTCGCTCTCTCTCTCTCTCTCTCTCTCTCTCTCTCTCTCTCTCACACACACACACAGCTATGACATTTGACTTGGAAAAGGAGCTATGCCATATTCAGGATTTGCCCCCTTCACCTCAGCAGGGGTAGAGAGCTTTGGCGCTTGCTCCTCTGCCTCCCGTAGACTACAAGGTTAGCTCCGCTGGCCTAGCCGGGCACAGTCAAAAGCACTGCAGTGTCTGGAAACACACTAGACGCATACAAATGTCGGGAGTGCACATTGATGCCAGGAAGAGATGTCATTGGTCACTCCCGGAGGAGCTGAGGCCATATCTTCACTGCTCTGGCGTTGTTAATCCAGCGTCAGCCTGCCTTTCTCTTTGAGCATGTGCCGGGACAACCAAATGGTGGATTTGCTAGTATGTGGGAGGTGAAGTAAGTCTGAAGACCAGGAAGTAAATGGCTTGGAGATGGAGACCAGCCTGGGCGTGGAGCGCATCAGGAGGAAGAATTGCGAGCAAGTGCTGCTGGGGGATCTAGGTGGCAGCAAACTCATGAACCAGTTTTCACATCACAAGTAGTGAGGTCAGGGGCTCTGTGCTCCCGAGTGTCATGTGACAATGAGTTGACAACCCATCCTTGGTGAAGCTCACAGAAAAAGGGCACATGGATGCTCAGATGGCCCTGGGGGGGGGGGGGGTTCATCTGCCAATCAATAAGAAACACGGAACAGACACCTTACATGGTGCTCCAAGGGAAACGGGCCGCCAGGTCCAGAGTGTGAAATTCTGCAAGGTTCCTTAGACAGATATGTTCTTTTTCCTCTTAAGGAAAGAAGAGTGTTCAGGTTAAAAAGAGACATCAAACAATCCGGAACCTGAGCCTGCTGTCTTGTGACTTAAACAAGGAGGCGTCTTTTGAAAGATGAGGGGAAAACTGAGCATAGGGTCAGATGTGGGGTGGGCAGTTTGTCACAGGGTGTGTGGTAGAGGCCCTGTGGTCATGTGTCTTGCTTTGTTTTTTCCCCCTTAAGTATTTTAATAGATTTATGTATGTGTGTTTGTATTATGTGTGTATGTGCGCATGTGTGTCCCACGGTGCGTGTGTAGAGAGGTCAAAGGACAACTTTTGAGAGTTGACTGACTTACTTATCCCGAGGAACCTGGGCATCTCTTAGGGGTTTGACTCCCGCGGCGAGGCTCCTCACCCCTGAACCACCTCACAGGTCCTGGTTATGTGTCTTCTAAGGCCTTTCTCTAGGACCGATGAAACGGCTCATCAGGTTAAAAAAAAAAACAACCCCCAAACTACTCTCCAGGGTGTACATGGTGGAAGGAGGAAACAGACTCCCGAGAGTTGTCCTTTGATCTCTACCTCCACGCTGTCATGCACCCCGTTGCCGCCGCCGCCATATATACCTGTGCTCAGAACAGGGACAGCAACAACAATAGCAATAGTTCTAAGAAGTTCCTATCTGTAGAGTAGTTCTCCATTGGTAGTGGACATGACAGTCTTCAAGGCTTTTTTGATAGGTTGGGGGTGCCGTTGTGGGTAGAGACCAAGGCTATGTGTAATTCTGCAAACCCCACCAACAAGGACAGACCTTCCCAGTCTTTAATGCCAAACTGCCAGTGATGGGAGAGCCTGGACTGGAGCATCCTGCTGCAGCAACAGCGGGCGCCATGTCTATCAGCAGCCTTGCCAGGAGAGGGTGGGAGCTGCCAAGGTCGGAGCTGGGGGAATGGCCGTCTTACTTCTTAGATGTCGTAGGGTGTGAAAGTTTTGGTTTTTCATAACCATTTAAGAGTAAAAAGCCTCATCTAGGTGAGGTGGCACATGCCTTTAATCCCAGTACCCAGGAAGGTGATGAGGCAGCCTTTGAGTTCAAGGCCAGCCAAGGCTACATACCATGTCTCTAAGAAAAACAACCCGGTAGAACTTTCAGGTGTTGGAGACACGGGGACCGCGATGGAGAGGACTGTAAAGAATGGAGCCTCTCCGTGCTCTTGGGTGCATGTGATTCAGGGGAGAAGCGTTGGAAATCAAGATTGCTGGGGTCTGGGAACAGATGGTGGGGGTAGTGGGTGGAACAGGGGTGCACCTTCCTGCCTTCTGCTGAAAGGCATCCCAATGGACATCACATGACAGAAACCCTCCAAATCCAGACGCGTAGAGAAGTGCCGTCATGACTCTCTTGCAAACTGGAATGTTCTCTTTTGAGTATTTCTAGCCTAATGTAGGTTGCTCACGGATTGCTGAACACCTAGCCACGGGAAAGGGAGGAAGAGCCGATCTATGGCAGAGAAATCTGGTTCACTTGATGCCCAGAGGTGGAGGGAGCCCATACCTAAGTGTATAAGCATTTGGTGTGTGTGTGTGTGTGTGTGTGTGTGTGTGTGAAAAGTACTTCAATCACAGGTACTTAATATTTTTAAAGATTTATTTGGTTTTAAAGCAGTTTTGTGTGTGTGTGTGCCAGGGTGTTTTTCTTGCATGGATGTCTACATACCAGATGCTTCTCTGGTGCCCTTGGAGGTAAGAACGGCTCACCCCCTCCGACTGGAGTTGCAGATGGTTGTGAGCTGCAGATGTGGGTGTTAGGGATTGAACCCGGGTCCTCCGGAAGAGCAGCCAAAGCTCTTATCTGCTGAGCCATCTCTCCAGCCTGAGTTTTTTCTTTTTAATTTTAAGCTGTTTATACGTATGGTTGCATTTATTTGCATTGGTGTGTGCACATGTGGGTGTAGGTGCCTGTAGAGGCCAGAAGAGGGCGACAGATCCTCTAGAGCCAGAGCTCCAGGTGTTTGGGAGCCACTAGATAAACGTGCCTGAAGCCAAACTGTTGTCCTTTGGAGGAACCACAACTGTTCATCTCTCCAGCCCCTAAGCACTTAACCTTGCGATCAGAACACTCAAATCCTGCCACCCATGGCCATCCCCACCCATGGCCATCCCCACCTGAGGGGATATTGGCCTAGCTTTGGCCCGACAGGTGCCAGCATTCTTTAGATTGATTAATTGATGGAAGCAAACTTCCCTATGCTAACTTCCTTATTTATCTCAAAGACAGCATGGTGAAAATTGATCACCAAAACAGTGTTACCTTAAAGTCTATTTCTGGCTCTCTGGGGAGTCAAAGAGACGAGGTCCCTTTTACCTACGGCTATCACAAACTGGTTGCTGTGCTCCGTCAGATTCTTGATTCTTGTATATAATGTGAGGTTGGTGGGTCAAGTCATCCTCATTACTCTGTACCCCGAAGAGAGGGAATCGGGGTGGGCCTGAGGCTCTGGGCAGTGGGATCTCTTCTCATGGGCCGAATGACATGTGTCATTTGTGAAGCGGTTTTGTTTGCCCATCCTGTGACTTAACTCCCTTGCCTGCATTGTTTCCATGAGCCTCAGATAAGGCTGCCTTTCGCCTCTCTCCACCCCAGTCCTTCTCTCATAGGAAGAACCCAGCCCTGGGTGTCTCTGAGACTCCTTCCTCCCTCTTGGAGTCGGTCGTCACTCACCTCCCGAGTGTGCAGTTGGTCACATTGACTGTTACAGACCTGTCCATCTTGGGCAAAGTTCTAGCACCCCTTCTGCCCACGACGACGAAAGATTGCATCTGTGCAGTCCGCTAAAGACTCCCCCCCCCCATATTACCTTCAGTCTAGTCCAATCCAGGACTCTCTCTTCAAGGTCAGCCTTACCCACAGCTCTCTTGGGCCGCCACTCCAGCTACGGGCTTTAAAGCACCTCTCCTCCCCACTCCAGTTCACGGAGGGAGCTTTTAGCCAGCTCTTGAGATTCCATCCTCTCCGTGCTACTAGCTTTGCGGGACTATTCAGAACCCCTTTATACCTCTGCTTTTCACACCTACAGCCCGACCCCTTAGTGATGCAGACAGCTTCCTCACCAGTTCAGACAGTTCAGAGCTTCCTTTTTTTTTTTTTTTTTTAACATCTTCATATTTGAGCACAGGCTCTGCTTTGACCATCAAGGGGCAGGGCACTGTGAAGCTGGAGTAAATTGAAAGCGCCTTTGATGGTAGCTTATTAGCTGACCATTATCAACATTAAGTGCAGACACTGCCCGTTCTGATTTGTGACGTTATCATACCCTTTACTCACGACTTTGTCCTTTGTGACACAGCTTCTGCCACAATCAATTCAGTACAGTGTCCGTCAGTCACTCAGATGGGTGATTAAGAGTTCAGGAATAGAATTAGCCCCCTTCCCCTCCCCTCCCCATTCCCTTCCTCTCCCCCTCCCCTCCCCCTCCCCCTCCCTCTCTCCTGCTCCCCCTCCCCTCCCTCTCCCCCTCCCCACCCCCTCCGTTTTTTGGAGACAGTATCTTGCTGTATAGTCCTCTTCAGCTTTGTAACTATTGCTTCTCCTGCCTCAGCCTCCTAAACCGTGGGCGCCACCACGCCTGGCTTTTCCTTTCTCACCCTTTCTTGAGAGAGGCCCGCTCTCCACGCCCAGATGAGCACCCTGAAGTATAGCACCACCTGAGTTCCATACAAGTGCTGTGTTGCACAGAGTGACACATCAAGTCTGAGAAATTAGCCCACTCCCTGGGGGTTCTTGTCACGCGCTCCTCCAACAGAATCCATATTAAACACCGACTGAGGGCGGCGGGGTGGTGCTCTGATAGGTGTTCAGCAGTGCGTGGCATTCCAGGTCTTCTGTAGCAGAAAGGAGATTCCCCCGCAGAGAGCTAGCGACAGTAGACCCACCCAAGACAGGCTTGTCTGCGGCTGTAGAAAAACTACGGGTGGGAACGGAGAGCTCAGTGGGCTGTGAGCCAGGAGGGCAAGGGCCCTTATGTCACTTAGGCCTCTTATGCCCCTTACGTCAAGACGCCTCTTAACGTCACTACTGTTTAAAAGAAAACATGTTTGAAGACAATACATTTTCCCCTCTAAAGATTTTAATGAATGTCAGGATTAGAGAAGAGAGGGTCAGAAGGAAGGAGGACTTGGGGTGGGCGTGTTAATGAAGTGAAATTAACTACAGACTTTAAAATAGCATTTGTGTCCGAGAGCCTCTATCTTATAACCAGGTTTGGGGTGGGGCTCCCCTTAAAGTTACCTGTGCCACTAAGGGGAATGTGCCGTGCCTCCACCCCAAACTGTTGTTTATTTTTAAAAACACAGGGAAAGCCCCCCCCCCCCCCATTTTTCTCCCATGTTTTACACTGAGTGGAGAGCTTAATGTCTGGCTGCGCCTGGAGTCGTCATTCATCAGCATGGTAGGCATGTTATGTGAGGAGAGCCAGCGACACCATGACAGACACCATGACAGCGTACCGGAAAATATTCTCATAGGTACTCATTACCATACTTTTCAGACGGAGCAATCTCTGCTTTAAAGCCTTTCCATTCCATCTCATCAGCACTCCCTTTGCAAGGTCCACACTCAGGCCATTCAGACTTGCCTTTGCTTGATACCCGCGGCGGTACCGCCATGTGCTGGGTCAGTGTAAATGTAACACACTGCTCATCACAATTTCAGGGAGATACTAATTCCTTTTTTTTTTTTTTTTAAGCCAAAGGGAGAACACAGTTTTGTTTATTTACACGTGTGTGTAGCGTGGGAGCTGCCACATGTGCTGCCACCACTGTGCATGTGTGGCAGTCACGGGGCCACCTCCTGCAGTCAGTTCTCGCCACTTTCTGTCCTCCTGAGGTGCCGGCCGTCTGTCTTGCTCTTACTGCTGTGCTGCATTCTGCAGACCGCCTCGCCTGTGAGCTTGTAGGCATCCTCCCCGTCTCCATCTCTCGCTCCATCACGGGAGGGCCGAGAGTCCGGATGTGGAATCTGAGCGCAGGTTGTTAGGTTTGCGTGGCAAGCATTTCTTCCCACCAAGCGCCCTCCACCCTCATCCTCCCCTCCTAAATTGTATAAAGGCCAACACAAAACAAAACAAAACAAACATTTCCATGCAGCGTAAGACGTCCAAGAACTATTCCCCGCTTCCTGCCTCTCCCATCAGTCTGGTGTCTGAGCGGGCTTGAGCGGGGTTTGGTATGTTTGTTTGTTTGTTTGTTTCCATCCGTATCAGAAGTGAAGTAGTTCACTGAGGGGCTGATGCAGAGGGGACTGGGGTATGCCACACCTCTCCTTTGGCTTGGCTCCAAGAGGGTGAGAAGGGACACAGAGGCTGAGGCTGAGGTTTGCCGGTGACCTTTGTGGGAGCCTGCTCTCTTGGCTAAGCGGAGCTCAGGGCGATGGAGGGCTGCCTGCCTGCCCGGCCCCTTCCATACGCTGCTCTCAGGGACTCCATCCGTCAACTTCGTCTGCTCCTGAAGAGAGCTGTGGTCCTCAAACTGTTCCCTGGGTGCCAGAGGGTGATGGATTGAGCCTCTTCCGTGCTGACAATGGGCACAGTCCCCTGCTAAGAGGGGCTGCTAGGCTGTCTCCCCCGTCCCGTTTAACGAACTTGTCCCGACCCTACAGGGTTGTTTGGAGATGTCGTATCCAGGCTTTTAGCTTTCTCACTCTGCGTGTGTCTCAGAGCTCCTGTGCCTTCCGTCTCCTCGCCACCATGGGGGTGGTCTACAGGAACTCCCTGAGCTGGGCGCCTGTGATTCACCTAGGGTGGGTCTGGGCCGGGGACTCTGCATTTCTATTCATCTGACTTCGCTGACCCTGTGTCTACAGAGAGAGCGTACTCCTCCGGTCTCCCTGGTGGGTCACAGAGCTTACCTGTAGCTCCGTTTAACCTGCTGACCTGGTTTCCTTTCCGTTGGCTGTGCAAACTCCTGGACAGTAGCAGTTTTGGGGGAGGGGAGGCTTTATTCAGCTCACACTTCCACCTTATGGTCTACCGCTGCTGGGGCGTCGAAGCGTGAACTTGGAGTAGCCAGTCACATCACGTCCGCAGTCCCGGGCAGAGAGAGCGCGCGCATGCGCGCTGTTGCTCAGCTCATTTCTCTTATACAACTGAGGGCTCCGACCCAGGGACTCAGGCCATCCATTTTAGACTGGGGCTCCTCACGTCCATCATCAATGAGCATAATCACGAGAACCCCTCAGGCCTTCCTGTCTCTTCCCAGGTGATTCTCAGTTGTGTGACCGTTGACAGTTCATTAGATCTGCACTTAATATTGAGTGAGTTTTCAACTTTACTCTTTAAAAAACATTTATTTCTACCATTTGTGCGTCTGTGTGCTGCGAGTGTCCGGCAGGGAGATACAGGTGATTGTGAGCTGCCTGCAGGCCGCTGTGGGTATGGGATCGGGTGATCTCGAATCCTCTGCAGGAACAGCATCTACTCCTAACCTCCGAGCCAGTAACAAGACTACCCTGCCGGGTCCCTTCCAGGTGGTCTTGGTTCCTCACGCTTAGGTTAGAATACCCCCTGACTTCTGTGATAAAGCCGTATGTCTTCTGTTTGGCGTTTCCACACAGAGTCTCACTCTATAGCCCAGACTCACACTGAACTCCCAGTTTCCTTGCCTTAGCGAGTGCGCACCACTGTGACGGCCTCTCCTGGCCCTTCAGGTCACTTTTCTCTTTCATCGTGTTGGCGTACAGCCTTGGCATGTCCCCAGGATGCTCCAGAACTCCTGGGCCGCAGACAATGGGGACGTGCCAGTGCAGCTGGCTTAGCTGGCTCTTTTCTTAGGCTTCAGAGAGCTGGCTCTCTCACCTCAGTCTCAGTGCACTCTCTACGGAAGGGTAGCCCTCCTGCGTGCCCCGGGCAGAGAGTGTTCACACGCACTCTCTCCACTTGCGTGTGCCACTGTTCATTTCCCACGCTCCTGGCTCCCGGGACACTACACATGTAGCCAGGCTGCCCCAACTGCAGTTTCTTTTNCTACCAAGCAATCGCCTTAGCTCCAAGTTTTGTTCAGCGTTTAGTGCTTACTATCTAAAAACCTGTCCTTTATCTCATTACTCTTGCCAATGGCTTGATAACCAGCTTTTTCTTTTCTTTTCTTTTCTTTTCTTTTCTTTTCTTTTCTTTTCTTTTCTTTTCTTTTCTTTCTTTCTTTCTTTCTTTCTTTCTTTCTTTTTTTTTTTTTGAGACAGGGTTTCTCTGTGTAGCCCTGGCTGACCTAGAACTCACTTTGTAGACCAGGCTGGCCTCGAACTCAGAAATCCGCCTGCCTCTGCCTCCCAAGTGCTGGGATTAAAGGCATGCGCCACCGCGCCCGACTCCAACTGCAGTTTCTAAGTAGCCACCATAGGTCTTCCCTTCTAAAGGGCCTAGATGAGGTGGTGGGCATCCTCACCCTTCTTGGGGAGTTGGCTCATTTGTGAGCCATTTCTCTGGCATTTAGGCTGCGGCTTCTCAGCCTGTGTGAGTGCAACCCCACGAAACCTTTGTCTGAAGAGGACCCTGTTCTGAACTGACCACCTGGCAAGAGGTTGACGTCTCTAGCTTTTAATCGGTGCTATGAGTTCTCTCAACTTGAAAATTATCTGACCTTCTTTCTTTCTATATCCCCACCCACCAACCCCTTGGTGCTGGGAATTGAATTGGTCTTGCCCATGCTAGGTAGCACTCTACCACTGAACTATATTCTCAGCCTCATATGTGTGTGTGTGTATGTGTGTGTGTGTATGTGTGTGTATGTGTGTGTGTATGTGTATGTTTATATCTGTGTGTGTATGTATGTGTGTATGTATATATCTATGTGTGTATGTGTGTGTATGCGTATGTGTGTGTATGCGTGTGTGTGTGTTTGTATGTGTGTATGTATATATCTATGTGTGTATGTGTGTATGTATGTATGCGTGTGTGTGTTTGTATATGTGTGTATGTGTGTGTGTGTATCTGTATGTGTGTTTGTATGTATGTATATGTATGTGTGTGTACATATGCATGTAGATGTGTGCTTCTGAATGTGGAGGTCAGTGGACAGTCTCAGGTGTTGCTTCTTGGGTACCATTCCCCTTTAGAATCTGAAAACACCGTTTTCTGTATCTGGTTTTGTCTGTGTCTATGCCTACGCCTGCGTATGTTCCAGATGCTCGTGGGGGCCAGAAGAGGGCATCAGCTCTTTGGAGCTGCTGTAAGGACGGCAGGAATTGAACCCTTGTCCTAGAAGAGTAGAAAATGCCCTTAACCACGAAGCCACCACTTTAGCCTCTCCCCTTCTCTCTCTGAGACGGGATCTCGCCCTGGCCTTGAACTCCCCATGTAGGCCAGGCTGGCCGGTCGGCCACGGAATACCAGAGACCCTCCAGTCTCCACCGCTCGGCTCAGCGCTGGTGATGAGGCTGTGCCACCCTGCTTGGCTTTATTTATTTGTAACCTGTGGGGATTGAACTCAGCCCCTTATGTTGGCTGACTCAACTCCCTGACCTCCCCACACACCCCCAGAGACTGAGTCTCGCTATGTTCCTTGAGTTCATCATCTGTAGCCCAGGCAGGCCCTCCTCCTCTGATCCCCCTGCCTCAGCCTCCCGAGGGACTGGGTGATAGGCCGGTACTGGCAGCCCAAGTCTCTTTTCTAATCTTGACCGCAGTAATGTTTTGAGCATGGCAGAGCTTTACAGATGAGCCTTATTTTATAGTACAGAAATTCAGAAATCATAATTACTTCACTGAGGGTGGCTCCTACCTCTATTAATCATCCTCCTCACACAGAAATGGAATTCTATTTTCGTCTCCTACAGATAAATTAGTATATAGTGGAAAGGGATTCAACTTCTGCGAGGAATTATAACGCCACGGTAGAATTAACACAAACACTCACCTTGGCGTGCCTGTGCTTTGTATAGCAGAGACTGACTAAGCGCAGACGCCGCGCTATCTCACTGGGCTTGAGCGGCCGCTAAGGTCTACCACATCGTGCACTGTATGCCAGCAGTGATCACAGGTCACCTTCATGGGTGTTTACCGTGTGCGAGAAGCCACGCTGAGCACTTTGCATAGACTCACCTAACAGGCGCCCTGTAAGCCCGATGCCCTGGAAGCAGAGGCAGGAGAATTACAAGTTTGAGGCCAGCCTTCACCGCTTAGGGACCCTCTTTCAAAGCCAGACATGACCTCGTCACAGATGCCTACAGAGGCTGAGCGTCTTTCCCAGGGTCATGGAGCTGGAGTGGGTGGAATTGGGAGCCATTAAGCCACCATGTTTCTGTATGAGAGTCAGTCAGTCCTTATCTTGGGATGGAGAGCACTTCCTTTTGGTCATCATACATTGTAACTTCTGTGATTTCAATTTTAATCTTCTCAAGAAGGCATTGGGTAAGCGCTGTCAGATCGGGTTATACCGCCACTAGGTTTGCACCCCGGTCTATGGGCGTGCACACGGGATTCGAACCCCTGCTTCCAGTCCCAGTTCCCTTCCCATAAGCTAATGTTGAAAGCGTTAAGCCCGGGGCTTCTGACAACAGCAGGGAAGACTGAGCTGCTCCCCAGAGAGCCTGGAGGTGTTAGATAATTCTCTGCTCGCGCGCGCATTTCACATTCCCTGATCTTCTCTTCCCCACCTCACCTCCGTGCACTTGAAGCTCGGAGACTGTTCTTTTGCATCTCCCAGAAGCACCCGCCGCCCCTCCGCACTCACCTCCCTCTTCCTCCGCACCCCTCCACATCACTCTGGTTACTTCTCTGCCTAGCACTGCTTTAACCGTTGTCCCTGGGGATGCTCCGGCAACAGCCAGCTCCTTCTGAGTCTGTGGGGCTGAAGGTGTGCGTGCTGCTCATCCCCCTCCCCCCGCCCCCGCCCCCAGCACAGAACTCTGTCCGGAAAACAAGAGGTTAAAAAAGAAGTCTGGACCGTGAAGGGCTGTGACAACTGTCCTAGGGGGAGCTCTAGCGAGCCCTGGCGGGCAGTGACTCATGCGGCTCCGTCACTCAGATCAGCATTGGCCCCTGCCACGCAGGCGGCCAGGTGGGGTTACCGCCAGAGCGCGCACTGAGGAGTGGGGAGGTGGTAGCATGCAGCCTGCACTGCGGGGGATGTGATGCCGGCTTGCCAACTTCCCCCTGCCTGGTCCACTGCGGACGCCCCAGCCTGCAACCATGGTAACACTTCTGACTGGAAATGCCCCTGGGAGCCCCCCACGATGGGCAGCCTCCTGGTGACTGATGGACAGCCGCTCTCGCGCCTGAGTGAGAGAGCCTAGTAGGTCTACAGGCGGCAGAGACGATGTGATTCCACCCCCCCTCCCCAGCCGGGAGTCATGCCATAAGGAGGTAGGAGCCTTGCCACAGATGTGCATCTGTGGGTCTCTGTGTCCCCCGTACCGGTGCTGGGTCCTGTAAATCACTGCAACTTTATCTGGCTGTCTTTTGATTATGCTGGTCAAACTGCAGTGGATTCGTCTCGATGGGCAGGGGTGTGTTGAGGGGAGCGGGGGTGGGGGGGGAGATAATGAACTAAAAAGGAAAAAAAAAAAGTGGTTAATAGGCTCTCTGAGTAGAGTCATCTGGCTATGAATGAACCAGACTGCAGTGGTGACCCAACCGCGGTTTTCTGGCTTCCCAAGCCCACTGGCCTGCTCTCTCCCCTCATTCTGGCTAAGTCATGAGACGTGCACGTCTTCCATCTGACAGCCATGAATATCACCAACTATTAATCATTTTAGACCTGTCTGGAAGAGGGGCTCAATGGGCTTAGGTCACCCGGCACCCCTGGCACTCCAGCTGTCCAGGGGTGGAAGGCTGCTGGAAATAATGAGGCTGGAGCTGCCTTCCCCGGGTGAGTGGCCCAAGCGCTTCAGCGGGATCCAAGTGACCTGTCTGAGTTTATCTTTCACCTCACCCACTGCCCAGAGAGGCAAGCTGTCTGCGGGTTGGTGGCCATGTTGGCAGCGAAGGGGTTAATCTCTTGTTGCTGTAGGAGCCGAGGCTGGGTCTGCCTGCGCTAGGAGCTGGGTTGAAAGCAGTCGCTGCAGTGCTGTCTCCGAACGCCTAAGGAGTAAGGCGCTTTTTCCCCCTCTGCAACAGTGTGGAATTCGTCTGAATTTTTCTCTCTCCCCCCCACCCCTTGTTTTTCTTTTAACCAGCTCCTCCCCCCTTCGTCCCCACCCTCAAGTCTGACGATGACACCTCCAATTTTGATGAACCAGAGAAGAATTCGTGGGTTTCATCCTCTCCGTGCCAGCTGAGCCCCTCGGGCTTCTCAGGGGAAGAGCTGCCGTTTGTGGGATTTTCGTACAGCAAGGCACTGGGGTATCTTGGTAGATCTGAGTAAGTGACGGTGACTCTCGGGGGGACCTGCATGGATGCCTGGCACACAGAGCCAAAGGTGCTGGTGCTGGTGGGAGGGTTGGGGGAGTGCGTCGTAGAGAAGCCTCTGGACTGCCTGTTTGGGGCTCGTGGGGCTAGACTGTTAATGCTTGGCTCTGCATGGCGTGTTAGGTGCCTGTTCCTTCCTGTCCGTGGCATCTGAGCAGTCAGCTGGGTACTTCGGGTTAGTTTTTTCCATCTTTAGTCTTATGTAGACGGAGGCGAAGAGTGGGGGATTTCTAGCAGTGCAGATACCCGGTTCAAAGGGGGAACCTCGGACGGGTTAAACTGAGCTGTCTGTCTGTCCATCCATCTCAAGAGAGGGGATGACTGGGACCCTGGCTGTATCGGAAAGGATCCGAAACACCGGATCTCACCAGCCTAAAGGGTTTCCCGATGGGTTTAACTGAGCTGCAAGTGGCTGAACCAGAGCTCTAGCAGAGAGATGACGCTGGGCTCCTGTCCAAGTATGCTGCAAGATCAGGGATCTGGCAGCTGAGCCATTCCGAGCACTGGCGACCAGAAGAAACCCTGTCCCTTCCCGTGAGCCCCCCAGGAGCAAGTGTGATGCAGTCGGCTACTGAAACCCTAAACAAACTCAGCTAGAACGAGCAATAGAGATGTGGGGGTAACCCTCCTGACCCGGGAATCGTCCTCTCTTGCCTGCTAGGAAGCATTCAGAAGACGGGGCAGACGGGGCTTGCTTGAAGGGTCAAGACTTCCAGGCTCCTAGAATCTATGTTAAAACAGCTGCCTTGGGCTGCAGGAGCCGGAGGACATTCTGTCTTCAGGGAGTGACATCCCCTAGGAAGGTCTCAGACCAGCTATGTTGTTCTCCACATTCCTTGGCTCCCTCACACTGAGGCTCTTGGGGGAAATGCTGGGTAACTAGTTGCTGCCCACTTAGAAAACATTTTTTTTCTTTTTTTAAATTCTCTGTAGAGTCATTGCCTGTTTGGTGTGTTTATAGCTTAGGTATTGATTCGAAGGGATATGGTGTTGGTTCTGGATGGTGTCTCCCCACAGGTACAATTCTGAGATTCTTAAAAGATAGTAGATTTTCACAGAGAATTGAGCATTTGCTATAAGCTGGGGAGAGTGTGGGCCATTCTTGATTTTTGAACAGGGGCTTTTTACAATGAGAGATGCCAGGGTAGGCTGGCTTTTTTACCTTGTCTGAGGTCTGGGTTTAAGATCCAGGTAGTTGTTGGCCTCATCAGGTCTGCCTTTCCTGCTAATCTTACCACCAAACGCAGCCCGGAGGCTGGCAGGAGAGGCAAAAATCTTAACTCGCCGTGGAATGTGCCATCATCAGTCAGAATTGCAGTGTTCCAAGCAGGGCGAGGAGGTTTAGCGTTATCGTCAAGGACCCAGGCGGGAGCGGGAGGCCCAGTGGAAGAGGGTGCCTACTTAGTGGGCAGTGTGACCTTGACACCACAGGCCCACTGAAGGTCGCAGATCCAGACTAAGAGAAGATGAGTGGGGAGATGTTGCTGGTCTGGTTAGCAGTGGGCCAGGTGTGTTGAGAGAAAGCTGTCTGATGATACTATTGATCAGTGATCTCAAAAATCCTGGGACGCCTCGGTGGGGGAGTGAGGTTTCAGGAGCAAAGATTGGGGGGGGGGTGATGTGAGGGAGCCCAGGCACCACGGCTACTCTGAGACAGGGTGTGATTAATTGCTTGTTATTCAGGAAGACTCTAATTGCATCTTTCTGGTTCTCAGAAAGCTGGGAAAAAAAGGTCTGTCACAGGGACCTCTCAGTGTCAGGGCCCAGGCACGGGATAAATATTTGTTGACTGGATTTACTCACGAGCCGTTCCCCCTGGGATGTACTTGTGTTGCTCTCTGATTTTTGAAGGTTTGCAGTTTCACCTTTGGCCGTCCAGAACCGCGCCTCCCCAGCCCTAACGCATCCAGCAAGCTTCTGTTTGTGCCCCAGCGTTTAATAAGATCCTCACGAAAATAAAATTCCTCATAACACAGCCGTCGCGTTTGTTATCTGGAAGATGTAACTGAAGGCGTCTTATCTTTGGGGAACTTGATGCTTTTTTTTTCCACGGCAGTTCAGGGCTGGAATCAGTTCTTCCGCTGTCGTGCTCGGCGTGCTCGGCGGTGTTGCCCTTGGACCTGGCTTCTTTGCCAGGGATGGCTTGGTGGGTGAAACCTGCAGCCGCAGTCTAGAAATCCCATCCACCTGTTGGTTGTAGGTGCCCCCCCCTCCGCCCCCGGGCATGTTGGATCATAGTTAATTGGGAAGCCAATAAAAGAGATGAGATTGCACAGGAGATCCTGCAGTTTCATAGATGGAGGTGGTGGCGTGGTCTCTGGGTACCACCTTTGCCCTATAGTGACCCCGCTCGCTCCCTGTGTTTCCCTCCTCCGGCTTCTTGCTTCCATCACCAAAGGCTTTTATTTATGCCACAGTTCCTCGCTTGCTCACTCTTCACACCACCGAGGAAACTGCAGATCCTACTTCCCGTGCTGCACCAGGGAACTTGACCTCAGATTTGTTAGCAGGGAACTGAATGAAACGTACATTCAGAGGTGGGGCTGAATGAGCCAGCGCCGTGGCCTCAGGAGTGACTCATGTGGCCGTGCTCCGGTCGCCCCACACATTTCAGGATCTTCTTCTTTTTGCACGGGGACCCCAGACTATTGCTAAGCCAGCTGTTTAACACATTGCTAAGTTCCCGTTCAGCCAGAAGCCCAGCCTCAGTGTGTCAGCGAGTGGGATGTAGGAAGAGCTTCTTGCTGCCCAAGTGGGGAGCAGAGAAGCTTGGTGAGAAGCAGAATTGTTTGGTTGATAGTCTTTGGGGAAGTTAGCTTTGGAGAACATCCACGCCAGTGACTCTTTTCCTGTTCACCCCCACCCCCAAGCGATGCTAGGCATTGAACCAAAGGCCTTGTCTGTGCTAAGCGAGCACTCTACCACTGTGACCATTGAGCTACACCACATCCCAACTCTTTTACATTTTACTCAACAAGAACCCAGATCCATCCCCATACTGTGAGTGCCTTGAGCCCCTATCTGCTTAAGCTGTACAGTAGCAGGGTAGAAACAGAAATTCGTTAAGTGGAAGGTTTATAAATACCGTGGATCCCAGTATCGTGGTGTGCCGTGACCCCCCCACCCACACCCCCAAGCTGTCAGCACAGGGTTTCTTTATGTCTGTCTTTCTTCCTGGACCACCTCATTGTCTTGGGTCAAGTCGGGGTGTTTCTTCAAGGTGATGTGACCTCGATGAGGCTGGCTTCGTGGGTTTGAGTGAGCTGTGTCTGGAAGGACACCCTCTTCCTTCTGCCATCTGGGCACTCTCCTTCAAGTGGATCTAGAGATACCGGGATTGAACCATCCCTTCAGACACGGTAGAAGATCAGATGGCCGGTTTTCAGTGCCCCTTCCTGTCAGGATTGGGAATTGTTTGCATGGTGATATTCTCAACGGTAATATGGAAACCAGCATGCCAAACAGGATGGACCAAAACATAAAGCGTTTACTGTTATACCTGTCCAAGAGAAGGCCTAGCGACCGTCTCCTGTTCTGTTTCTTGCTATTTCTAACAGTCCGGTCTATATATTTATGTAGAATTCTCCCATATGTCCTAAGAGACTATGGCAAGGACTCAGCAGTAAATAGGGAGTTGACGAGACCCACACTCAGTTCTCCAGGTCTCGGGAGTTTTTCTCCTGGAAATGCTTAAATGTTCTGGCCAACTGCAGGAGTCACCATTCTGTTGACAAGAGGTGTTCTCTGTAGAAAAGTAGCTGAGAGGACAGAAGGGCAAGATGAAATCCCAGGTGGGCACCTTCCCATCAAGTTGACTGCAGCAACACGGATTTGTGGAAACAGTTGATAGAGCCGAGCAGGCGCGTTAGCTGTGGAATAGCAGGATAGGTGAACAAGACAGAGTCTCAAGGAACACATGAGTGAAGCCAACTCACGCTTTCTCGCTAAACGAACAGTGATGATCTTTCTTGGAATGTCTTTCCATTGCCCCGTGCAGGCTGGGTCTCTTGGTCCTCGTGGCCTGGCACAGGAAGCTGTGGCGGGCCCTTGGTGCATTCGCATGCTTGAACTGTGCTTGCCTGAATGCTGATGGGGGGTGGGTGCTAGGGCTCAGCTCTGTGGTGGATTCTGGTTGGAGAGAAAGGTAACAAGGGACAGAGCGTTCTCATCGCCTGGTCTCGCGGGGCATCCAACTCTCAGGATTCATTCTCAACCCCGCACGCAGATCAGCTCGCTTGCCACAGCAGCCCAAGAGGAAGCACTGGCTGCCTTTCTCCTGCTTGACGTGTGAGGAGACTGAGGCACGGAGAGTGTGGGCTTGTCCGGGGGCTTCGGAGTCTCTTGACCACTGTGCTCTGATGCTGCACCGCATCAGCAACACACACGGGAGGGCTTAGGGGATGCTTGTAGGGTGCCCGGGTTCACATGCTCGTCAGAAGTAGACTCCGTTTGGGGGCGCGAAGAGCCATGAAGCTGGGGTAGGTGTGAAGAGAGATGACATGCCAGTCAAAATGTTGCTTTTGTTTTTTTAGCCTTTATGGGTTTCCTTATGGCCTATGTAGGTCTCAGATTTCTTCTCATTTAGAGACACTTACCTGCTATGTGTGTGCTTATGTGTGTGCGCGCGCATGTGTGTGTGTGTGTGTATGACTGTGTATGTGTGTATGTATATGTGTATGTATATGCTTATGTATGTATGTATGCTTGTTTTGTGTGCGTGTGTGTGTTCACACATGCGCACCTGCATTTGTAACCACTCACATTCTTACTTGATAGAGAATAGCAGTTCATTGAGGACAGCATTGACCTTGGTCGTTATCCCTTTCTTCGGGCTGATTCTTCATAAGCCGCATAATTAATACCTCAGAGAGTAATGCAAGCTCGCTCCCCTTCTCTTCTTCTGTCGTAGTGTCTTCTGTGTAGCCCAGGCTCAGCCTCCTGAGCGCTGGCACTGTAGGTGTGCACGGCCGGATCACTCTCAGGGCCACCAGGGATGACTCTGGTTGTGTTCCCTCAGGTTTCCTCTTTCTCCTTCCAGTTCCCTCCCACCCTCCCCCAGCGACTTACTCCAGAGAGGGGAGGGGAGCCTTCACCCATCAGTCCTACTTTTCTTGAGCTATTTCATTAGGAGCGGTGTGAGTGTGGTGGTGGGGTCTTCTTTTAAAAACTGCTTTTCCGGGCTGGTGAGATGGCTCAGTGGGTAAGAGCACCCGACTGCTCTTCTGAAGGTCCAGAGTTCAAATCCCAGCAACCACATGGTGGCTCATAACCATCCGTAACAAGATCTGACTCCCTCATCTGGAGTGTCTGAAGACAGCTACAGTGTACTTACATATAATAAATAAATAAATCTTTAAAAAAAAAAAAAAAAAAAAAAAAAAAACTGCTTTTCCTAGAACTGCTGAAAAGGCAGGAACGATGGCGTGTGTGCGTCACGTGAGTGATGCCGGTGCTTTGGCCACCGCAGTGCCCCCAGCTGAGAGGGAAAGTCTCCGTGGGCTGGGGCGGCAGATAACCGTACCCACTCAACGGCAAACTCAAGGCCGTGTCTCAAACATGGTAGAAGGTAACATCCATGGCTGCCATCCGACCTCCATAGACATCCTGTGGCTGGGTGCACAAGCCAACACTCAGACATGTGAATACACACAGAGACAGAGAGAGAGGGAGAGAAAGAGACAGGCAGACAGACAGACAAACGGACAAGAAATGGTTTCCTTCTGCGTCCAGCCAAATCATGTGTGACTTATTTTTGTTTTTAAATAGTCAACAATGACAGCCCCTCCTCACCCCTAAAGTCACCTATCCGCTACCTTCAAGAGACTGAATGGTCATGGCCCTCAAGTGCCTGTTTGTCTCCTGCCATTAACTGGATCTTGGGCTGGTTGCTCGCCTCTGGGTGTCGTCTTGGGTTTTCTGTTCTCCTCTTGCGCATTCAGCTCTAGTCTGTCTAGTCAAGCACACCTTGTCCTCTGGCTCCGTCTTACCCTGTTCTCCGTTTAGCCCGAGCGTGTGCCCGCCTCTAGGCCTTGGCGGGAACGTTCTACCATCTTCTCATTTGTCTTAAAGACACCTTTAGGAACCCAGATCCAAACATTCCAGTCCCAGCCCTGCAGATCAGGTGCTAGCAGATCTGTCACGTGTGTGCTTCAGGGGCCCCCACTGAGTAGGTTGCGTGCTTATTCGGGTCCCTTGAGAAGCTTGTCACCGACTAAGCCTGCGCCATGTTCCCAGGCTTGACTTCGGGTTGGCAAGGCTTCCTTTGCCTGAGCAAATAAATCCCCCCTGGTTCCCTCTGCTTTGCCCTTGGCCTCCTGGCCTCTCTCTGATGGCCCCTCCTGAAGGAGTCATACGTGTTGAGTGGCTCTTTCCCCCCCTGCCATCCATACAGTACAAGGACCATCTCACAACAATTGACGTCCCCCAGCCAGCAATGCAAACCACTGGACTCTTGTCAGTCAGCACATATCTGGACGGCTTTCTCCTTTGTCTTCTGGGCCCTGGACCCTGGTTCTGTCTTCCCCAACTACTCCTTCAGTATCTCCTTAGGCCCCTGAAACCTGTGTCCTACCACCTGCTGTCCCATTCAGTTCTTGAGTTTCCCTCCTTCCCCACCCCTCCTCCCTGCCCCTCTTCTTTCCCATGTAAGAAACTACCACTCCCCCTACCCTTCTAGGGAAGAAAATGGTGGTCCCTTACACACTCCTCTGCCTCTGGTCCTCCGGCATTGGCAAGGCTCTTTGACACTCGCACCTGTGCCACTATTCTGTCCCCCTCCCCATCACCCCGATGGACACTTGCTCTGACTGGTGCAGTAGGTTCCAAACGGGCCCTCTGCCTCTGGTTTTCCTGGCTGTCATCCATTCTCCAGAGTGGGACTCCTCCAGAGCCAATGCTGGATGATGTCATTGTCCCGTGGGGACCTTCAGCAGCGTCTCTGTGCGCAGAATTAATGGCCTCTCCTGAACTTGACATTCAAGGGTAGTGTGCCAAGACTGTAGCCTGTGTTCCCAGTCCTACCTTCTTCTGGTCCCCTAGATCTGGCCAAACTATCCCAGGGCTCACTGGGGACAGGGCTGGGTGTCTTCCTTTTGCTACAAACAGCACTTTGCCTGGGCCAGGTTGAACGAACTTTTGTCAAATTGAATTAGATTGAAGTGGTCCGGGTTGTACCAATCCCATCTGCCCAGATCACACAGCGTCCGCCGAGCGCTTCCTGGCTACCCGGAAGTTTATGTTCTAAGGACTTCCCACGCACTGTCTCACAGCCTCGCCAGAGTTTGCTTGATAGACACCAAGATGTCCCTTTGTCTGGTTACCTCAGACCTCTGTACCCACCACCTGACCCCACACAGTCACAGCTTTGCTAGTTCGTGTGAGGACACGTTTGTCTAAACAGTTGAGGTAAAGGAACATCTTTCCAGAGGGATCACCCACACAGTCTGTACTGTCACAGCACTCAGCCATATCTGTCACGTTTAGACAATAAACCTGGAGGTGACCAAGTCTGGGTCACCTTTGAGCATCACACAGACCATCCCTTTAGCTTTAGAGTTCATAAAAACATTCTTTATTTTGGGGGACTAACTGCAGCACCCCCGTGATTAGTCTAGGCTTGAGAATTAGACAGTCAGGGGCTCACATCTGGCTGGGTCCCACCCCTGGCCCATTTTGAGAATGAGTCACTTAACTTCTTTCAGATCTCCATGGGACTGTCGTAGTAGTGTCTGCCTAGTGGTTTTCCTGCAGAGCCAGGGGCCCAGAGCAGGGCAGGCGTTCATGTCGTGTTGGCTCTTGTCACTGAGACGTGCGGAGTGATGGGAGCCAGGGTGCTCTCTGCCCTCTTTCCTTCTTGCTTCCTCTCTGTAGGGGCATTTTGCTGGTTTCTGCCCATGGGGAGAATTCAGTCCCATGCAGGGTGCCTGACAGGTGTCCTGATATCTGCATCCAGTTCTTAACTCTTATCAGAGTCCACGGCGCGCCTTTCATCCCAGCACTCGGGAAGCATTGACAGGTGGATCTCTGAGTCGGAGGCCAGCCTGGTCTACAGAGTGAGTTCCCGGACAGCCAGGGCTCCATAGAGTTTCTCTTAGTCTTTTCATAGTCTTTCCCCTCCCACCCCCACAAAAATATCAGTTACAGTGGGCTCTATGCCTTGTGACCTGTCTGCAACAAAGATGTCACCCTTGAGTACTTGAGTGTCCCCAAGGTGGGTGAGTGTGTGTCATGCGATGCAGCTGTCTCAGGACCAAGCATTTCTTCTCTGATGTTGAGGCTGGACAGCCTTCTGTGCACTCAGCCTTGATCCTGCATAGAAATTCTCATTTTGGATTCCTTTGTCCATGATGATCTGTATACTGTACCTGCCCAATGCCTGCACACCATCTATCCATCCATCCATCCATCCATCCATCCACTCATTCCTCTATCCACTCATCCATCCATCTATCCATCCATCCATCCATCCACTCATCCATTCATCCACTCATCCATCCACCCACCCATCCATCTATCCATCCATCCATCCATCCACTCATCCATCTATCCACTGTCTTAACGGATCCATGGCTGTAGGCTTCAAGGGTATAAATGTGAACAGGACTAATGCTGTCCCTGTCCTCAGGAAGCCACTATATCTACAAGAGACAGATTCAAATAGTGGCCAGGGCTCTGTAGAAATCTGATCAAAATGGGGACCAGAGTGGGGTGACCAATTTAGATTGACCAGGAAGACTTCCCTGAGCTGTCACTGGGACTTAGTAGGAGAATGTTGAGTCACCTGAGGTGACACTTCTGACCACCTGTGAGCTGATCTAGAAGTCTACACTGACCTCCTGTGAGGTGCCAAGCCCTGTGTTAGAAGCTGGACCTGCAGCTGGCTCCTGTCCTGGTGGTATAGGTGCGTGCTCATTCATTGGCTCATTCACTCAGCAAAGTCTTGCTGTCCTACTATGCGCCGTGTACTTCCCAGGCACTAAAGATAAAACACTGAAGAGAGGAGGCAACAGTCCCTGCCTACATGATCTATCAGAATGCAAGAGTCGGCTCTTGATGGCGATCCCAGGAGGGTTGTTCCTGGTAGAGGGGAAGAGACAGGGGGTGAAGCCAGGACCCCTCTTCCTCTGAGTGCCCAACCAACGGACAGTAAGTGTATCAGAGCGTTGGGGAGCTGGAGCTTGCAGATCCTCGGGCAGTGTGGTCTTGGTAGGATGGAACATGACAGATGTCCTCTTCTAAAGGACCATTGTGGGGGATGGTTGGCAGAGGGATGAGGGTGAAGTCAGGGTGGATTAATTAGGTGGTGGTATTCCTTCAAAGAAGACCCGCAAAGCGAGGCTCTCACTGAGAGCCGGGAACGGTATTTAAAAAAAAAAAAAATCGCATGTCTGGCTATATTTTTATGAATAGTGAGGGTTTTGATAAATGGTTTTTGTGCCACGTATTAATCATTCTAGAGCAAATGTTTCTCTTCATCTGGAGCCTATGGGTGGTGGCAGTGGTGGCGGCGGCTGCGGAGCATGTGTGGTTGCTTATCTAGGTGTACATATGTGCTGCACTCCAAAGCCAGGGTCTGAGGCTTTCCAGGAGAGGGGCCCCTTTCACGTCTCCGGGAGGCTACGACGAGCACCGCTGGGTATTTTAAATTGGGCTTATAAAGTTAGTTCATAAATTTCAGAATGTACAGTCTTAAAAGCCAGCGTATTTTTGGAAACAGTGCTGTTGGTTTTTAAATTCTCTTGTACCACGTTACAGCTTGCGGTTGCTTGTATTTTTAGTGCCGTTGGCCACAATTAAGGTGAGGCCCTCGGCTGAGCTAATTCCGACGACTCTGGTTTTAGCACCTAGTCTCTACACTTGGTTGTCTCTGAATACGTGCCACCTGTGGTCTGTGATCGGGCAACAGATTTCTCAGGCAGGGGCGGCTTCCTCAGGAAGCAGGTGGATGGTTTGATACTTGCGCAGGATCCTAGGCCTGCTCCGTCCACGGCCTGCTCTGTGGGGTGGAGGTACACATGGGATTCTTTTAAGATACCAAGTGATTCTGTTAATAGCTTTCATGGATTTTTTTTTTTCTTAGTTCTATGGATTATTTATAGGCAGATCATTGGGAAAACTGCATTTTATCGTCTCTCTTAACTGTGACGTGCGAAACAGTTTTTCGGGTCCAGTGTAATGTTAAGCAAACATCTTTTCCAGGCTGCAGAGGGGCGGGCAAGCCCACTGTCTTCCCTCTGTCTTGCGCTGTCCTCTCTCCGCGCTCTTTGGGCCCTCTGTAATTATAAAGCAGATTGCATATATTAGGAAGAGATGTTGATTTCAGAGTAAAATTTTCTAGAAAATAGAAGCAGGGGGGAAAAAAAGGAAAGCCCAAACTTGGCTTGGCTCTAGAAGAGACGGCACTGCTGTGTGTGGGTGGGTGGGTGGGTGGCTGCATGCACCCGCTGCTGGGGGTGAGGGGAGCGGCCCCCCTCCACGGGGTCAACTGACTGTGCATCCAAGATGCGGCCAGGGGAGGGGTGTGGCGAGGGGTAGGCAAGCAACGCGTGGGCATGTGGCGTGTTCTTTTATTAGCATCTTTCTTGTACTGGATCCCGTCCAGTCCAGAGCACGAACTGGCCTAGGCTTCCGACATCTATCCTGTTACTCAGTTTTAACTGTCCCCCCCATGCCCCCCTGCCCCATGAAGCGGTTGAGGGAGAGTTTCTCTTGTGTAGATGGGTTGAACCGCGTCCGGGGGTGGCTTTGGACTTAGCCTGTGGGCGCTTTTGGGTTCCTAGGTTGTCTTGAGCTCCGACTTAGCAACAAGCGCAGCCACTCGTGGATAGAGGTCACTTTCTCCCGGATGGCCTGCCCTTGTCTTTCCTCCACGACTCTGCCTCTCTGGACATCTCGGGTACTGTCTGCTTGTCAGTGCTGTTCCCCTAAGCAGTGCAGCTGAGATTTGAACTTACAACCGTCGATTGTAGATGCCTCCACTTTTAACTGTCCGTCACTCAAATAGGGTAGGTGTAGAGGCTTTAAGGTCAGCTCTTAATCACACGCACACATGCACGAACGCCCATCCCACAGGATTGCGGAGATGCCGTGAGGTAGCCAGTGAAGTGCCTGCACGCAGAGCTTACTTCCTGAGTGGCTCTCCCTCTCCTGGTAGGGCTGGTGTTCATTTTCCCTCCAGGGTGGTTCCTGAGACTAGAAAGGGAGGCTTCCTTTGCCTTACAGCCTCCACACTGGAGTGTCTCAGCCTGCCATTGGTGACATTCGGGGCAGGATAAGTCCTGTATGATATAGATTGTTGAGAAATGTCTCTGGCTCCTTCATACTGAATGCTAATAGCACCTCCACCCCTCTACCTTTCACCCCATTCTTCACACCCCTATCCCCACCCCCACCCTGCTTCCACCCCACCCCAACTACTAAGATTATAAAGTATGTTCTAAATATCACCAAATGTATCCTGGGGAAGAGCCACTGAGCTGTAAGAGAGAATTCCATTTTTTGGTAAAGTGGGTTTTATTCATGTGTTTTATGTTGTGTGTTTTCCTGAATGTATGTCAAATTTCATCTGGGTCATGGGCATGCTCAGAATTCTGATGAAGTACCCCACAGAAGAGTGGTTTTGTCTCATTTTTTAAAACTTCCCTTCAACAATATAAGCTTTAAATAACGCCATGCATGCATCAGACTAGACACTTGATGTCTGAAAACCAAACCTGTGTGCGGTGGTTTGGTTGCTCTCAGCTGCGCTCGGATGAGACCTCCCGAGCTGAGGGTTACATTACCGTCAGTTCCGGGGAAAGCTACCGCTGGTCAGGGATAAACCTAGAGAGAGTGAGTTGAGGAAGTATCCTGGAATGTTTGTTGGCCACTCGGGTCTCCACTCAGGAGTGCATATTTGGGGACTGGAGCGGTGGCTCCGTGGTTAAGAGCCCTTGCTGCTTTTGGAGAGGACCTGGATTTGGTTTGCGACACCCACGTGGTGTTTACGCCCGCTTCTGGCTCCAGTTCCAGGAGAGCTGACGCTCTCTTCTGGCCTCTTCAGGTTTCTCCATGTGCACATACAATCTCAGGCAAAACACGACACTCACAGACAAAAATTTTTGAAAATTAAAAAAAAAATGTCTATTGGAGCTTGTCATTGTCACTATGAGTTGATTGCCTTAGTTGTACTGAAGGTAAATATCGTATCATGTACGTGTTCTGAGCTATATCTGGCTTTAGGAAATCCACAGAGATGGTATGGTTTAATTAACTCTCGGGGACATCATGGCGCATGCCTATAATCCCAACCTTTGGAGGCTGAAATCGGGGGATCATGTGCTCGCAGTCGGCCTAGGCTGCATAGTACAACCCCAAAGGGCAGGTGACGTGGCTCACCTGTAAAGTGTCTGAGTGCCGGCACCATTAGAAGGGAAAAAACCCAATTCCCTAAAGTTGTCCCGTGTCACACGTGTGCATCACGGTACATGCACGCACGCATAAGTAAAGCAGTAAGTTTATCAAAAGATAGAGACTGCTCATCTCAGTTACCAAAGTGAGTGAGTTCCCACTAAAGAGTGACCACAGATTGCTGGCCTCACAGGACGTGGCCAAAGTGCCAGCCGGGAGAAAACACCGAGGCTGGCCACGCCGGAAACCACAAGCTCAGTTTTCCATCCCAGTCATCGTAATGATTCCATTGGAATTGTTATGGAGTTTAATGGAGGCAGTTCCTGTCTGGCCAGGCCCTCGGTCCCCACGCAGACCGCATCGGTCTGGGTGAGCCCCATCCCCAGCTTTGGTCGCCACAGTTCCATCTCCAGGTGTCTTTGGCTCATCTGCACTGAGGAACAGGAAGCTGCCCAGAGCGCCGAAGTGACCTCTGCCCTCCAGCCCCTTCTGTTGTCTATGTGGTTTGCTGCTGCAGGTTGAGTTTAGTCCCAGCGTTTCCCACTAGAGCTTTATTTAGATGTGGTTTTTTTTTTATTCTTTTCTTTTTAAGGTTTCTTTAGCATATTTAGTCTGAAGAGCTCTTAATTGGCGTACTTAGAACCTCTTAAATGTGAACATTTGCCAGGCATCAAAACAGCAGAGTGAAGAGTCGGACATGGGGTGACCACGCACCATCTCCTGCGGGTGCTCGGCCCCAGCTTTCTGGGCCCTATTAACCAATGACCTAGAAACACTTATTCTTCCTGTCCTTTTTGGTGACTAAGCAATCTGTTTTACACTCAGACCAGCGAACATTCAACTTTAAGCTCTGCTGGAGCCCTGCCTCTGCGTGTCATTAAGTGAGCCACATCCCACCCCACCATCACAAGGCACAAGCAGTTGTTTTTCTAAAAGGGTGCTAGCTTGCACTCAGGTGCAAAGAACTGTGGCCTGTGCTGTCCTGCATAATGTATGTCGCTCTGTGACCAGTGGATGCCCCTTGATCACTGAAGGACCAGGGACCATCCCTGTCTCCTCAGGTGGCCTGGGACTTGCTCTCTAGTGGAGTGAGGGACACTCAAGACTACCCCAAGCAAACCCTACAAAGGCAGGGCCCTTCCTCTGAGTGTGTGTGTGTGTGTGTGTGTGCGTGTGTGTGTGTGTGTGTGTGTGTGTGTATGTATGTGAGTGTGTGTGTGTGTGCACGCGCGCTTGTATTTTGGCTAGGAAGTAGGCTTGTGAGAAGTGTTAAAATTTCTAACCCAATGTGAGAGTTTAAAAAAAAAAAGATTTATTTCTGGATTTTAATCCCTGTTGCCCATTTCTATGAATAATCACTGTTTGTCTTGATGTGAATAACAGCGCACAGCACATTCAGCCCCCTGAGTGTTACCATTTCAAGCAACTGTTTTAGGCCTGTGAGGCATGTGCTATTTGCAAAGTTACAGGGATCTTAATAAGAATGGCAGCAGCCATAGTAATGGTTGACATCTGTCAAACCCTCAGTTTACCGGGGATGTGCTTAGGGCTCTGCGCACGCTCTCGTGTTGCACCCATTTTACAGGAGAGGAGCCTGAGGCCCGGAGGCCACACAGCTTGTCCGTGACAGGCTAGCTTGTACACAGAGCACCCCGACTCCCAACTGTTGATTCACCTGGCTTCGGTTGAGAGCAGAGAGAGCTGTCAGCGAGTCAGGCAGGTGTCTCACATTGCTGCAGGAGGCTGACCTCTTTTAGGCTGGAAAGTAGCCTGGGGCAGCAGAGACAGAGCTTGAACCTGCTGGGAAGACCCTGAGCGCCCATCAGTCACCTGCGTCCTGTTACCATGGCAATGAAGATGGGGCCGTGGGGCAGCAGCGGGCACCGCTATGTCCCTCCATGCACTGGAACCTTCGCTTGCTATTGGCTGGACTTGGTCCTTCACCGGCCACTGAGGGACACCAGATCCTCACCTACACCCATGGCTAATCCACAGGGCACCTGCATATGTGTGTGAGCGCCCTTCTCGTCTATGAAATGCCGGTGATGTTGTCCTGAGCATGGGCATCCGGTGAATCCGGCCATGCTTAGTCGCCCGCTTCCTATAGACTAACAGAAACCATTCCTCAGCAGGCAGGCTCCTCCACCTCACCAGGCTTCACTCTCCTCACGTGTAACGTGACTATAACAAATCATATCCACCCCAGGTAGAGGTGTGCGAGGCGTAAACGATTAAAGCACGTCTGGTGTTCAGGTAGAACCAGGGATGTCCCAGAGCTCAGAGGGCAGACATGCACGTCTCATGTTGGCCCCAAAAGAACGCACGCCTGCTCTCTTGTGTTTCTGGGTTCAGGGGTCCCCCAGTGGGTTTCTCTAGGGCTGAGGTCAACTGAGATGAGGCTGTGCTCTGCCTGCAGACTTGGAGGAGAGTCAGCCTCCATGCCTTGCCCAGCGCCTTCAGGTCACCTGTTTCTGAGCTGTGGATGGCGGTTCACCATCTCTGTGTATGTGGGATGTGTGTGTGTGTGTACATGTGCATGTACACATGCACATGTGTGTACATGCTTCTTAGCACCTGTGTGGAGGTCAGGGGACATGTATTCCTTAGTGTTGGTCCCTGCTTTTATATGGTTTGAGATGAATCTCTTGCTTTGTGGCTCCATAGGCCAGGAGCCCTACCACTGAGCCAGTCCCCCTCAGCCTGCCGCCGTGTCTTCTCAGCCAGTCAGGCAGCACATTTGTATCTCTCACCTGTACTCCGCATCCGTGTGTGGCTTTCCATCCCCCTTGCTAGGGCCTTTACATTGAACCTGTTCGGGTAACTTAGGATAATCTCTGCATTTCAAGGTCATTAACCTATCCACGGCCACAGAGTTTGCTCCCTGGGTCGTAAGGTCTCTATAGCTTCTGGATCCGGACTGCCGCATCCTTGGGAAAGGAATGAGAATATCCTTTGGCCTCCTACCACAGGCTTGAGCTGCTTATAGAAAGTCAAACCGAAGGGAATGGGCAAGGTCGGAGGAAAGACAGAGAACCTTACAGTGCAGTGTTACTGGAACCACTCAGTCCTGTCTGCCCTTCCTCAGGGCCAGTGTGGCTGCGGTCCCCTGTCCCCAGAGCATCCTTCTTCCTTGATTTTTTTTTTTTTTTCGGGTCCCCAGAACCTCCTCAGCCTTCAGGTCTCAAATGCCACCTTCTCCAGGAAGCGTGACTTCCCAGGTCACACTCCCTTGATTAACTAAAGCAGGTCCGGCTCTACGAGTGCCACCATGTTATTAGGTTACACCTCCCTTTTCCCCCCTCAAGAAGTCTTTCTCCTCCGTAAGCTTTTCGGAATCTTCCCCGCACGCTGCCTGATCTCCCTAGACGGTCAGCTTCGGGAGGAGTCCGTGCCAAGTGCGCTCTGCTGTGCGCAGTGGCTCCCAGTGAGTGTTGCCTCCATACCTGTTGAGTGTGTCAGTGGAGGGAGCCCCGCCAGGCTTGGCCGCGCACATGGCAGGTTCTCGTCTCACCATCCCGTTGACCAGTCGTGCAGACCAAGGCTCCGAGAAGCCAGTTCTGGTTCCCGGGGTTCCCTTGAATCTGCACCTACCCGCCGAGCCCTTGCTTCCCAGACGCTTTCCCGGGCTAACCACAAAGACCACTTGACATTTTTTTTTTTTTTTAATCGTCATTTTTATGTTTAGGTCTGTTGTGTCGGGTCTGGACTCCCCTGCCAAGATTAGCTCCATGGAAAAGAAACTTCTCATTAAAAGCAAGGAGCTGCAAGACTCCCAGGACAAGTGTCACAAGGTATTTATCTCCGCGGCTGGCCTCCATCCTTGCTCCAGGATCCTCCAGTCAATATATGCCGAGGGACCCGCCGGGGGCTGCTGCTGGCACCGAGCCTGATCTGCTCCGTAGAGAGCGAGGTGCCGCCTCCCTCGCTGAAGTCGCGCCTCCAGCAGCTCAGAGGGAGATGAACCGGGCCCAGACATTGCCATAAATCCTTTAAATCTTAACCAGAGGAGGCCCCGGATTTTAAAAAAAAAAAAAAAAATGGCCCGTTTCTCAGCATGACCCAGCCGGATGCCCGCTTCTTCCGGCAGGCGGCCTGGGTCCTCACCTGGGCCTGAGACTCGTCCCATCTGCTCGGAGCGAGGCGAAGCGCGTCTTCCCAGGCCTTTAAAACTCCTGCTCGCGTCACTGCGGCCACTGTGCTATGTTCTCGTCTCTTAATGCTCACTGTTCCTGCCCAGAGGCAACTCTCTGAAAAAAAAAAAAAAAAAAGTAATAAGAGAGAGACCACTGCTTGTGTGGGACACCCGAGAGTACAAACAGGCAGTCCCCTCTCGTCCTGGTCCCGGATCTGTCCTCCAGGTCTTTGCAAGGAGATGGGGGGGACCAAGATGGATTTAGGATAAAATTAAACTGACATCTGAATAAGCCAGACCAGTACAGAAATAAAAAGGCAAACAGGTGGCTCCCGATGCCGGGGGCTTCTGTGCTAAGTGGGTTAGAGAAGTGACCGTGCGAGCGAAGCAGGACTTGGATGACAGGACTGACCTAGCCTTTGGTGACTGTCCTTTTGAAGAACTGTACGCTCCCAGGCGAAGACGCAATGGTATTTCCATCCTAGCTCTTGGCGCATTAGCGGTAACTGCCCCCCATTCCCCCCACCCCCCAGGCCACCAGGTGGCCTAGGGCCCACCCCACACTCCCAATCCCGCTTGACGATTGGCTGCCCCCCACGCAACCCCCCCAGGTCCCTTTTAACCCGCGCGCGTGTGTTTATTTCAGATGGAGCAGGAAATGACGCGGTTACATCGCAGAGTGTCAGAGGTGGAGGCCGTGCTTAGTCAGAAGGAGGTGGAGCTGAAGGCCTCTGAGACTCAGAGATCCCTCCTGGAGCAGGACCTTGCTACCTACATCACAGAATGCAGTGTGAGCCTCCCCAAAGCCCCCTTCCCTCGGAGGCGGCACTTCTCCCATCGTCGTGGTCGTGGTCGTGTGTGTCTCATCTTGTTCCATGACAGCTCCATGAGGCACGTCACGGCCCGATGGCAGAGAGTAGAGAGACACCGAGTGGAAAGGCAGAGTTAGTTAGCGTGAGCAAGGCGCGAGGTCCCCACCCAGGAGTCAGGCAGGAGCCGGCACTCAGCGGACAGACAGCGCAGGCTGCCGAGCTTCGCCAATCCCAGAGATAAGGGTCACTGAAGCCTTCCGCAGAGGATCCTGACATCTGCCCCAACCTCTCTAGGCTAGGCTGTGTCTGGCACGATCAGCTTTGAGGACTAAACTCCCCAGTCTGTGTCAGAAAACATAATTCGGATCCATCCGGAACGAAATTTTTTTACTCCCTTAGCAGTGTAGCCTGGGAGACGCGGCCTCTGAAATCCAAGCTCTGTCATTATTTCCGTTGCGACTCCATTCTTTTCCTTTCCTTCACAAGAGTAGACCGTCTCCTTCATTGTCTTGTGGACGTTTTTCATTCAGGTGTTCTCTACTGTGCCCAATGAAACAGTCGTGAGAGGTTGAATCACACGTTTATAAAGGTTTATTTTATTTTTTTCCTCACAAGGGAGAGGAAATCTATAGAATGTGGCTGATTAAGGATAACTGCTATGTTTGCCTTCTAGACTTGGCTGCCTTTCAGTGGTGGGTGAAGTTTACAGCTGTGTATTTCAGTTGTCTCTCTCAGTGCCACGGAAGCCCGGGGGGCAGGGCGGGGAGGAAACTGATGGATCATAGGTGTCTAGGAGGCAGGTCAGGAGGCCGGTACCCAACTGGACTCTGAAATGACAGCCGGGTAGACCATGCAGCTGTGGCTTCTTTGAAAAAAACCTGAGAATCTGGGAAGGCTTTTCATGTCCTAGTTTACACTAGATAGTCATGGAGGTGGCGGTTCTGACAGACACAGGATCTTACTGGCTTTAAGTCCTGAGCTTATGAGTGAGTAGGGGCCAGTATAAGTAGACAGTGCCAGCCCATTAGACTATAGAGTTTCCGGCTCCGCCCCCACAAGGTTGCGAGCTTGCGATGACCATTTCTTCCACCAAGTAGCTTTTACAGGGCGAAAACTGGAACCAGCAACCCGCTGCACGTTGTCTCCCGTGGCCCATCACTCGAAACCTTCCCGGTGTCCGCGGAGCTCTCCTAATGAACCTTTTCAACCAGAACAGGGGATCCGCGGAGCATCCCTATTAAACATCTTTGCTTTCCGCAGAGCTTAAAGCGAAGTTTGGAGCAAGCGCGGATGGAGGTGTCCCAGGAGGACGACAAAGCTCTGCAGCTTCTCCACGACATCAGAGAGCAGAGCCGGAAGCTCCAGGAGATCAAGGAGCAGGTATGACCACTCGTCCCGAGCCATGCAGCCCCCAGCTCTCTCTGACCACTGATCTCAGGCGTTTTTGTAAGGCCGAGTCTGCCGGCATGAAGGTTGGGGACACAGTGGGAGTGGGATACACCTGCAGTTCATATGGAGACTGTAGCTTCGCCATGATTCACACCAGCTTGCTTGTCTATTCCCATTGAAGGCTGCAACTCATAATAATATCTACTGTTTTTTTAATAAGGAAGACTAATGGGTAGCCTAGGGGTAGTTCTGGCCCCCGTCCTATTTTCTGTCTATTTCTATGTCCCAGGCCAACAGTGACTTTTATATTCTTAAAATGATTAGAGAAAAATTTAAATTTCAGTTTGCATAAAAGATTATTGGAACACAACCATATGAATTTCCTTTATGGTGACTTTTGTGCTACAGAGGCAAGAAAGGAGCCCTGTTTTCAGAGTGTGTGGCTATAACGCTAACTTTTTTACCAAAAAGTTTACCAAACCCTGCCTTGGATGGTTCCAAAGGAAGTCAGTATTTTAAAATAGCTTTTCTGATTCACTTCCAGTTGACAAGAGAGACCAAGATCATTCATAGTTTCACTTATTTATCTATTAAAAGATTCCTAGAAGAAAAGTCCAAGCCATCAAGAGCAGTCTGAGCTCACAGTCAATCTGAGCATGCGCCCCTGTCCCGAGTTTCCAGGCAAGCAGTGAGCTTCAGAGCATGCGTCCCTGTCTTGCGTTTCCAGGAGGGCAGTGCCCTTTAGAGAGCCTGCTCCTCTCTCCCCCTCTCTTTCTAAAAGGGTTTTCTCCGGCTCATTTTTCTATCTCCTCGTTGTTTTCGTTTTAGCTTAGTTTTTTTTTTTTTTTTTTTTTTACTGTCTTTTGAAGACGCTGTAAATAGAAACTTTAATGAGTAAGTAGAGAGCTGAGTTATCAGCTGCCAGGCCACTCCTTCACTTCAGGAAACCCAGTGAGACACTGACAGAAGTGAGCCTCTGGCTCCTGGGATCTACAAACTTGGCCACCCAGGGGTGCAACTGAGAGACATTCCTGCAGATGGCTCAACCCCAGTGTGTGTGAGGTGGCGACTCTCCTTGCCACCTCAGTACGTTCTAAGCGATGGGTTGACAAGCCTCCTGCTGTGTAAGGACATTATAAATAAATGTGCACAGGGAACTTTGCAAATGGGTCATCAAGTCCTGGCACAGCCCTCCTCCGAGGCTCCGAAGGGCACACGCGTGCGCTGAGACTTCTGACAGGTGATTCATCCACCTTTACCAACATAGCTGTTTCTTCTTCTCCATCCTGAAGGTGGCAGGAGGTAACCTTTATCTCCCGTCAGTCCTTTGTGTTTGGAAATTAATTTAGGGGATATCCTGGGGAAATGAAAGCTGCCTTTGGCCACCAGAGGGCGTCCATGAGTTCCATAGAAAGAATTAATCAGGACATTTTGGAAAGCTCTGTGCTCTGGTGGCTGAGTTCAAAGAGAGATAGATGCCTTTGGTGGTTCATGTCACAGCCAGTGTGCATGTGGAGTTTCAGATTTAATGACTGCCAAAAGCTCCGACGCAGCCAGAGAAAACTTTTCAGTTCTGGATTTTACTTCTCTTCAAAGGAGAATGTGTTTAAAATGGTGTGTTTTTTTTTTTTAATTTTTTGTTTTTTTAGGTGCCCACTGTTTGTAAACACAGAGAATGCATTTAAGGCTTCCAGCAAACTCGTAGTATTTAGTTTTTGGTGTACTGACATCTCTCGGATTTAGGATGAATCCCCAGATTCTTCTTGCAGAACTCAGTTTTTTGTATACCTGCTCATTTTTGTTTTTGATCCTCTGTTTTTGTTTTTGTTTTGTTACCCAGTTATTTTTTATGGAGCATGGTTTGATTCCATAATCACAAAACAGAGCGGGAGTTCTTCTCAGAAGTCACTGGAGCCCCCAGGACTTCCAGGGGAGTAGGGCCATCCCCACACAGTCACTGCAGGCCCTTTCTCTTGCTACCTCCCATGCTGAGCTTTAGCGGCCTTCACAGCTGTCTTTGCAAACAGACCTGCCTGCTGGTCTGCTCTCAGCCTCCTCCTGAAGCAGGGATTTGCTAAGCTGTTGGCTTTGCGGGATTTCCTTAGCTTCTCCATCATAACAGGAGACGGGCTGACAGAGGGTTCTTCAGCTGAACCAGGACTCCAGGAACAGAGAGGGAGCTGTGGGTGCTTGCTTTCCCTCCAGTGCAGGCAGCTCAGGAAACGGAGGCATCTGGGTGGGGACAGCAGTCAGGTGTGCAGGTGGACTTTTGGACTATGTTATTGGCTTCTTATATCTCTACCTCCCTTTCAGCTCTTACTCAACCCTAATCCCTTCCAACCCCCTAACCTAACTAGGCAGGGGAGAAAGAAGGTTAGAAGGGGAAGGGGACATAGACCTCTTTAGACGACTTTCCTGCTGATTAGGGGCTTCGAGTTCCTTGGGGCAAATCCGGTCTTCATAGTCAGGATATCCAATTTCTTCTTGTCTCTTTGCTCACAACCACTTGACAAACTGCAGCAGCAGGAGCAAGCTGGGGCCCCTCCCAGGGCTCTCGAATTTATATTCTCTCAAAAGTTCCCAGGATTCCAAATGTCGTACACTCACAGAAACAGTCTGCAGCTGGCACAACCACACGCCCCTGATAGAGCACCAGGCAAATCATAATCACCTGCTGTGAAGCAGCCCTCTTATCCTGCACCTGGGATTGAAACAAAAACATTTGCATAGCTGGGGTTTTTTTTAAAGAAACCAAAATTCTCACACTACACTGAGCTTTTGTTCTTGCTCTGACAAACAAAATAAAACAAGACAAAAACCCACAATAGTTATATTTTCTTTACAAGTTTAAGAAGGAAAAGGGAGTATGGATAAAGGTGCTTGCCTTAAAGCATGAATGCTTATGCTTGATCCCTGGGACCTACAGGATGGAAGGAGAGTCCTAAGTCCTACACACTGACTGTCCTTTGTCCTCCACAGGACTCACCATGGTAGACAGACAGACGCATGTGCATGTACACGGGCACACACAAATGTCATAGTTTTTTGTTTTTTTTTAAAGAGTGATTCTTCTGGGTCTTTGCCCTTGTCACAGCTTGAGGGGGCTGTGTCCGCCGGCAGGCTTCTTTTTATGCTCAGCACAACAGACTCGGATAGGGGATCCCTGTACTTTTAGGGTGGCACAATAATGATATTTCCAACATGGAACAATAATCTAGAGTAATAAGTAGCCCACAGTATTCAAATATTTTAATCTCCTCTTGTATGTAGCCCAGGCTGGCCTTCAATTTGGATTCCTGCTGCTTCAGTCTCCCAACTACTCAGATTTCGATTTTTTTTTTTTTAGCTATTGAGCTTATAAGTTCTAAGTATTGCTTTTATAGGCAACATTAACATTTTAATACTTATATGAATGTAGTGTTAAAGTATAATAATATAAAATATATGACTACGTAAGTGTATATTTGTAACGTATTTTTATGTGTGTATGTGTATTTATGTGTGTATAAATGTCTTCTTTTTTGGCGTTTTTTGAGACAGGGCCTCATATAGCCTGGGCTGGCCTCTACCTTGCTATGTATTTGAGGATGACCTTTGAACTCCTGGTCCTCCTCCTCTGGCTCCTGAGTGCTGGGATTGCAGGCACACGTCACTTCACTAGGCTTCTCCTCCTCCTCTGTCTCCACCCCCGCCCCCCATATGGATGAAAGGGTCAAAGGCAGGCCCAGTTCTAAGAGTCATGAAAGTCATAAGGTATCCCCCGATAAGGGGATCTCAAAGAACCCCATGCAAAGGTTATACCATTTCACTATGGCCTGTGTCCCAGACCAGGCGACTGATGTCCTGGCGTTTGGCACCCGCGCTCCCTCTCTGGTTCACACTTCCCACATAGGGTGAGTGTTGGGACCTGAACTCTAGGCTCATTTTGTAATGTCTTCTCCCCGGTGCCTGTCAGGGGTGAGGATCTGCAACCATGAGGTCAAACAGGTACCGAACACCCCACTACCACAGAGGGATACCGCACTGGGCCAGATGGCTTGGCGCTCCCCACACACGGATGACACGGATGACACGGATGCCGGCTGCAGTCTGATTCCAGCACCCATGTGGTGGGAGAGAGAACTGACCAGCTGACAACTGGTTTCTGACCTCCACATGCATGCCGTGGCACATGCTTGCCCGGAATCATGTACAACACACACACACACAGAGAGAGAGAGAGAGAGGAGGGGAGAGGCAGTGCTGTCATAAACGGCTGGGATTGTAGTTCAGTGGCAGAGCACCACTAACCTAGTACATGCAAAAGAGCAGCCCCATCTACAAGAACAAAGTAACCAAAGCGTAAGTTGCAGATACCAACTTAAAAGCCGCCAGCATCCTGTCTCAATTGATGCTTCATCTCCATGGTGCAGTTCATGAACACAAAGACAGCGGCGTAGGCTTCATCCCTGTCCTTGTCAACGTTTGACCTGCCCGTTCCTGCCCTGGTCATGTTAGGAAGGCCGCATAATCTTCTCACTCAGCCTTGGGTTTAACATGGAAGACTATTTCTATCCCGGGTTCCGTTGCCTGTTTCATTGTGTGGGGGTGGATAGGGGGGGGGCGGGAAGCCTTTGATTCAACAGTTCTCATTCGGTGTTAAAATTCTCTTTGGAAAACATCGGACTGTTTGGATCATTTTTAAGGCCTTTTGTTTCAGGGAACAAAATAACTTTTCTTGGTGGGGGGGAAGTCGTGTCTCACACCCCCACCCCCCTCCGAAAATCACTCTGTCAGGGTCCAGGGTTTTGTGACTCCTCCAGATTTCAGGGTGACTCGCACCGTAGGCGCGGCACTAAGTTCAACCTTCCGTTTTGAGCCCAGAAAGATTAATGGTAGGAAACTGACATCGATGAATTTCACCCTCCCAGAGGTTCCCTCTGAGGCTTCCAATCACCCCCTGGTCCCGACTGAAAGGTTAATTCCAAAGCTGGTACCATGTCTAATTGTGTCAGGACCACTCAGCATCCGAAGGACAAATCCATAGCAATGCGCACCTTGGAGGAGAACCCCGCACGCGCGCGCAGTTTATCTTCATTCAGAGAAGAGCCCTGTCAGTGCGCCTGCGCATCCCCGGGGGCTTTTCTGAATCTGTGCGGCCGTTTGCTCAGAGCATCTGATTCAGCACACGGGTTCCCGGTGGGGTTCCTCCGGACACGTGTTCTGCATTAAACGCAACTTAATGTTCTCTACCCCCTTCCCCTGCCTCCCAACACCCCTCTGGCTCGTCTCTTGTCTCTAGATTGTTTGAGTCACTCTAGAAACAGTTGTCTCTGTCTGTCCATCCGTCCCTTGACACATACCCTTCGACGTACATCTTCCTCCGTGGTTGACCCGCATCCTCCCTCACCGCCCTCCTCTTGCAGTGGAGGTCGGCGGCTCACCTCCTGTCCTCTGCCCGGTCTTTAGGAGTACCAGGCTCAGGTGGAGGAGATGAGGCTGATGATGAATCAGCTGGAAGAAGACCTGGTGTCAGCCCGCAGACGCAGCGATCTCTACGAGTCTGAGCTGAGAGAGTCTCGGCTCGCCGCCGAGGAATTCAAGCGGAAGGCAAACGAATGTCAGCACAAACTGATGAAGGTAGTCAGCCACCCTCCAAGAGGGGACCCCGGGGGCACGGCCCTGGATGATCTTCACAAGATGCAAGGCCACGCTGGCTTAACGAGTGTAGGTTGGAGACACAATGAGATTCTTTGGAAAACGCCCCGTCTTTATTTATAGATACCATTATTTTTTGTTTGTTGTGGTTTTGGTCTCAGAGGCCACGGAAGTACACTAGATATTAACACTGGGTTGTTGAGATTTCCCAATATGTTATCTTTTTACTTACAGGCTAATAAGGACCAAGGGAAGCCTGAAGTGGGAGAATATTCCAAACTGGAGAAGGTGTGTCTTGTGTGATGGGGTTGACTAGCTGGAACAATTTGTATTTGGAAAAATGGTTGTATTATTATAAGTGACTGCTTACTACATAAGAATAGTTTTCTAGTGATGACATATTTATCTTATTTCATTTTATTTTGGTGAGGGGGGGTGAATTCAAGTATGTACTATGCTGAACTATGCTCCGTGCCCCTATTGTAGTGGCTTTTGGGTGACTATGTCAACTTTTAGCAGTGGTTCTAAAAGACAAGACAAAATTTGAGTTTTTTTTTTTTTTTTGTCTTTTGTTTTTAAAGTGAGTTTCATGTAGCCCAGGCTACTCCCACGTGTAGTTAAGTCTGACCTAAACTGCTTCTTCTGATTCCATCACCTAAGTGCTGGGATTTCAGCATGTGCCGATTTTAATGTACTACTATACTACACACACACACACACACACACACACGCATGCATGCACGCACACACACAGTCCTACTTCCTCACAGTAACACATAAGCCCAGGCACTTGGTAAAATTTTTATTGTGTTCATATATGTTGACAGTCCTGCTTCGGGACAGGCCCATGCTTCTCTGACAGCGAGTGTCCTTCCTATGTTAGTAAGTTCCAGAAAACAAACCCCTGAGGCTCTGCAGAAACCTAGAGGAAGTGGGTGTGTGCTGCAGGTAGCTCCCGCGGGTGCTGACTGATGGCCGTCTGTTTTCTCTCCCCGCTTTGATTATATATAGATCAATGCTGAGCAGCAGCTAAAGATCCAGGAGCTCCAGGAGAAGCTGGAGAAGGTAAGTGTGGGTGACGGGGGCTCCCCCCGTTTCTGTGTACCTGCCTGCCTCACCCTGGAACAGTAGAGAAGAGAGGAGCTGTGTTAGTCACCAGCAAACCAAACTTGTGTGAGGCTCTGAGACAGAAACCCGAAGAAAGCGGCTTCTAGTGGCTCGGGAGGTCAGGCTCCTCTGTAGTGCATATTTGTAGGGGAGTCTGGTTTGTTCTCTACCAGGACTATGAAAGGTTCCTTCTCGGGGACTCGCTGGTGTCCTGATGTGACTGTGTATGTTGGGGAGAGGGAGATGTTGGTAAAGTTTGTGCTAATGGTTCTGCTTCTATAGGACATTTCAAACTTTGGTGGATTGCTTTAGCTTTGTCAAGAAATACTTGACAAACAAAAACACATATTTGGAGCTGGAGCGATGGCTGCTCTTCCAGAGGACCTGGGTTCAATTCCCAGCACCCACTTAGCAGCTCACAACTGTCTCTAACTGCAAGATAATGGCAACCTCCCACGGAACATACATGCAGGCAAAACACCAGTGCCCATCAAGTACAAAGAAATAAAAATGTAAAGCCCCCATATACCTATAGTATACAGAATGGTGGTGTGATGTATGTATTCAGCTGTGGTATGATCGGGCTCATTAGCATCTCGGTCACATCTCACCCAGCAAGGGGGTGGAGGAATCATGACATGGTCTCTGCGTCAGACCGTCTGTGCCCGGCTTGCTGGGTAGCTTAACAAGGGCAGTTTTGACTTCCTCTTGAAAAGCACTCTGGTAAACTCAGAGCCATGACTTCGTTATTTGCCCCTTAACACATAGGCTCAATCATCTCAGGTAAGTTTATAGTAACAGTTACAGAGGGGCTGGGCCTAAGCCCTGCCCTTTTCAATGCTTTGTATCAATAGAAGAAATTCATACTAATGAAAACCTTTATTTTGCATCAAAATAAAGTCTATACCAAAATAAAAAGAAAGCAAAGGAAAGAAAAGAACCCTGATAACCAGAGCAGTGGTCTCCATCTCAACCCTCTCCAAGTCACTGGACGTCCATGAGGCTGGACAACACATCCCTAGCAAGCTCTCATCGTTCACCTCGACCGTCTAGATCCATCCAATGTGTTTCCTTTCATTTGACCAAAATAATGAAAATTATCTTAAAATTACAAAAAAGAAAGAAAGAAAGAAAGAAAGAAAGAAAGAAAGAAAGAAAGAAAGAGGAAAGGTTTGGTTTCTAACACATTTCAGGGTCCATTCTTTCCCACTTGGCACATCGCGGGTCTTAGAATCCGTGTTTTATTGTCGTTTCCACTTTTTTATTTTACTGGAGTCTTGCTATGTAGCCCAGGCTGGCCCAAGACCATTATCCTCCTCCTAGAAGCTGCCGTCACAGGCCTGTACCAGCTAACCGGCTGCACTTGTTAAAAATCTCAGTTCAAGCGATATGTATGAGGATGCTGTGTATGATTTTTCATATGTACTATGTACTGTACATAATCATTTTGATTTGTCTCATAAATTCAGACAGTGCTGCAAAAGCTGTAGTGCAGGTTAGACCAAAATAATAGTTAATAAACAACAAAAATCAGAGGCTTAGCCCCGCCCCCTCTCCCTCTGTCTGCGTTGTGGATTGTCACAGGCGCCAAGGCTGTAGCAGTCTTTGAAAGGTCATGGGTCATATCCCACCTCTGTCTTAACCATGTTTTTCTTACTGTGGTTGTTTTTCCATTCCCCACAGAAGAACGATCAGGAGGAAGTAGGTTAACACTGGATAGACCAGCTATTTGATACCTTTCGTTTGCTTCTGTGTATATCATTAAGTTGGAGAGTCGGAGGATTTTTTAGACACCCCAAGAAAGGGAAGCGCCTCGTTTGAAACTACGGGGCTAGTTCCAAATTCAGTGAGATTGAAAACCTAACACGCACAAAATAAGCAATAAATGAACACTTGTTCTGAAAAGTGGGTCCAATGTGATTGGCGTCTCCTGCTTTTCCTGGGTTTCTTCTTTTCTTCTCCCACATAAATCCGCGTCGACCTCTGTGTCCTGTCCCCCTTTCTCCCGCCAGGCTGTAAAAGCCAGCACAGAGGCCACCGAGCTCCTGCAGAATATACGCCAGGCAAAGGAGCGAGCCGAGCGGGAATTGGAGAAGCTGCACAGTCGGGAAGACTCTCCCGAGGGCATCAAGAAGAAGCTGGTGGAAGCCGAGGTGAGCGGGGCCCTCCTCAGCCTCACCGCCTGTTTGACCCTGGGTGTTCCCAAGGTAAAGAAACCTGCTCCTGTTTCACCAAAACCTCTTTCCCTCTGAAAGGCGGCAGGCCAGGGAGCCTGTCTCCACAGCTCCGAGGGGATGGATGGGGCGGCTGCTGGATGCTGCCCGGCCTGTTTCCCTCTGGCCTCCGAAGTGATCTCCGTGACTGTATTTTCTCCGGGATCTCTGGCTGCCGCTCTGAAGTTTTTGTCTTCTCCACTTTTTTTTTTTTTTTTCCTCGCTGTTTCTAACACAATGTGGATCTAACTCATCTGGTCTCCTTGGCTTCGCCCATTACCTGTGGCAGTGACTCTGGGCCTGTGTTCTGGGCCCTGTCCCCATCAGATTCTTTTGTTGTTGTTGTTGTTGTTTTTGTTGAAATCAATTATATAACTATACTGAAAACACTGTCAAACATAAACAATGCAGACAAAATAGGAGTATGGAGTGAGACACCCCCCCGCCCCCGTCTCTGCCTCTCTGCCGCCTGTCTTCCCTCCCTCCGTGTCTTGTTTCACGCAGCAGATTGTGACACTGTCTTGTCTGTTCCCTGGGTCTTCCCACTTCCCCACCGCAGTCTGCATGTGACCCTGCCTATACATGGCTGGCTGGGGTCTGTCCTCACCCACATTCCAACTGTTGTCCTGAAATTCCCAGTATGTGTGTGAACAGTGTCTCAAGTTCAAAGTGACCCCCCCCCCAATAACTGTCTCCGGAAACTACCTTCCTCTTGTAGTTTCTGCCATGGCGGTCACGCACCCCCCCCCCATTCTTCCGGTTGCCCCAGCCTTGAAACCTTGGCTTGGCTTTGTCCGCTTGTCTGAGAGTTGCTGTCAGTGAGTCACCGAGCCCTATAAATATAAATGAGCTAACTCTCTTCCTTGCCCTCAGCTTCTGTCTCCTTCCTCTCGGGCTGAACCCCTTCCCCTCTCTTGATCTCCAGCTCCAGGTCTTTAAGTCTCCCCCAAATAACTCACACAGTGTAAGATTCATGGAACCCCCAGGTACTCCTGCCCCACCCTGAATCTTGAAGGGTGTGTATGTATTAGGTGTGCCCTGAGCTCTATGGGGCAGCCGTTTGACACCTCCCCCCCACACACACACACCCCAGGGGCTGATTCTTTTCTGTTCGCTCTTCTCCACCCCGCCCTTGCAGCGGTCGTCTGTCTGGCCTTTCCTTGGTTGGAGCTCCTGTTGGGTTCTGACCAAGGCTGTTTCCTCTGAGCTTCCCTTAATGTGACTGTCGTGTGTATGAGTGGCCCCCTGCAACCAGCCCTTACCCCCTCCTCACTCCAAGCCACCCCGCAATGTCTCACTTAAGCTTGTCGCCCTCCATCACCCACACTTAAACTGTGCAGACCAGCGTCCCCCCCCTTCGTCCCACCATCAACAACCACAACACCCCGAATCTTTTGCTTTGTGGTCCTACCCCCCCACCCCGGCCACTTCTTACTCGTGTGTGTTTGTTTGTGGTTTGTCCTCTCCAAGGGCAGGGTGTGTCGTCTTCCTCTGCGTTCCCCGTGACGCCCATTGTGGACCCTCGCGGATAGTAGGTGCTTGGTAAATATTTGAATGAATGAATGCACTCTTGCAATCCGCACAGCCGAGCACCCGGGTCCTAGAGCTGTCACCTTGCCATTGTGTCAGGTGCCCGGGATTTTCCCCTCCCGACCCGAGGGTCCGCTTCTCGAGGGCTCTTTCCCTCGGTGCAGGTGGTATGGCCGCAGCGATTGCTCCTTTAAAACTGTCTGATTGATTCACGACCCACAGGAACGCCGCCACTCCCTGGAGAACAAGGTAAAGAGACTAGAGACCATGGAGCGTAGAGAGAACAGACTGAAGGATGACATCCAGACAAAGTCCGAACAGATCCAGCAGATGGCTGATAAAATTCTGGTGAGCAGGAATCAAAGGTGCAAAGTTAGAGGTCTCACAGGGAAGGGGGCAAGAAGGCTCGCACGTTATCCTCTGGGGGTGTCACCACGTAGGTGGATGGGCAGAGAGGTGGTGTCAGAGAGAGCCACCTGTGGAGTGGAACGGATGAGCCAGGCCTGGACATTTTAGCGCTAGTGACCAGCCACTGCAATCTTTACTGTTCCGTGGCCTGCTCTCACGCGGCCTCTTAAAAATGGACTCGGGTCTTTGTCTAGTGATTTGTTCACACACCCTCCTCTCAGCAGAGTTCTGCCTGGCTGTTAACCCGGCAAAACCGGTGCAAAAAGCTACTGGGGCTTTAGACAGCTACGGCCCAAACTCAGATTCTCACTCTCAGAAAGGAACGAAATGAGTCACGCGGGTTGGTTCCCTCAGAGAAAGTAGTATTCGCCTCGGGTGTCTCGTCACCCACTCAGCCCGCGGCGGCGGCTGTGTTTATTGCCTTTCCCCTCACCTCAGCTGGAGCATCTATCTCTTCATCACTCAGAGTCTGTTTTCAGCTCTGATTACCAAATTAACGTAACAAGGGGATGTTGGCAGAAGTGCTGACTGACATCCCTGGCCCCGGGTGAAGGACCGCCTTTGAGCCTCGCTCCCAAAGTCAGAAGTTTGATGTCACGTCTGAGAGACTCAGGGGTGGCTTGTAATTCATGCCCAATCCCCTGTTGTCCCCCCAGAAGGAGGTAGGGGATGTAAATAGGCCACTTTATCTCTCCTGTCATTTCTGGGACGTGGGATACCCATGGGCGTATGACCTCAAGGATGACTGACTTAGAGGTTTGCACAGTATTGACCTCTCATAGGTGACTCTGTGTATAGTCACGAATGTTAAGGATGTTCTGGACCAGATGCATAGAAGAGGAATTGGTTAAATTGTTACGCTTTTGCCATCCAGTCTCTATATTTATGTGCGTATGTGTGTGTGTCCGCACACAAAGACAAACGTGGCTGTCTGTTCTTTTCCGATCTCTTGTTCTGTCTTCAAAATCTCTTCCGGCTGTTGTCAGGCGTGTGGGTTTTACCGTGAGTGAAGACAGATCCTGCCACTGTTACCCCTTACCCTGCTAAGGAGCCATCAACGAAAGGTTTTACTTCTTCTGTGGTCCCAGAGTGTTTCCCTACTCAACGGTGATGTGTTCATTCATTCATTCAACAAATATTTAATGAGCGTCTACTATGCGCCAGGCCCTGTTCCGGGAAGCTGGAAATGTAGCAGCGAACAGGAAGGGCTGCTCTGACACACACAGAAAAAGAGGCATTAAACAAATAACAACAACAACAAAGACAAAACCACCCACCTGGTAGGGAGGCGTGAGTGACCGGGCCCGCCCTGTGTTGTAGATGCCACCCATATCCTTGTCAGGCTCGGCTCTCTGGTGGTGGGTCTTCCCTTTAACCAGTTTGTAGATCTCTATCCCCATTTCTTTACCATCTTATGAGGGCTGAACCCGAGAAAAGATGATTAGCAAGTGATTTGTAACCAGCAAGAAAAGCAAGATTTCTTGATCTGAATGTTCCTTGTCACCCACCCAAGTGCCTTTGTGCGTGGCTGAATGCCTTCCTTTTAACGGAATGTGCCTCTTGCTCAAGACCCTTGTGCTCAGGCTGTGGAGTGTATGGGACATGAGCCAAGAGGGGTCCTTCGTCCTTTTGTGGACCAGTGACGCTGGGAAGCAGATCCCAAACGTGCATGCTCTTCCAATAAGAAATTTCAAAATGTGTTATGGGGCCCTCAATCATTCCAAGGAGTCTTTGCCTAGGGCCCTTTCTCGAACGTGCTCAAAGCCCATAAAATGTTTTTATTAATTAGACTCCTTTTTATGTCCAATTTCCCCGGGAGCACGTCTGGTGGATTGCAGCTGGTTTTGCGCACCTGGTCTTGAGACGGGATGTTTTAATGGATAAGCTCGAGACGGCAGAATTTCGGGTTTCCAAAGCTTCAGTCTCTAACTTCTTTTGTGTGTGTGAGCATGTGACTCTCAGAAGCCCCACCTCCACCCCCCACCAGTGCCCCCTACCCCGCCTTCTGTTTTGTGGACATACCCCACATAATTTCCTCATTCTTCAGAATTCTCACTCACTGTTTCCACTTCACAGAAAAATTCAAAGTAGTGTGAAGAGAAGAGAACGTGGGGCTATCAATTTCCCATGACCTCTGGTGTCCGTAATTAACCGGTGGGCTCAGATTCCTGGACCTGTGCTGCCGAATCTTCGGTCAGGGTGCCTGTAGTGAATTGGATGCCGCCTTTTGTAAAGGGCCAGTTTATAACACACGGGCAAATGAGTTGCTGTAGTTTTCTAACGAATCATGAGTTTTGTGGAAGGACAGACAGCCATAGAAGAAGCATGAGCGCCTTCCGCTCAAGCTGCTCAGGCAGCCCCAGCGTCTCTCCTCCTCACTCGTGTGCGCGGGCATTTCCATGGTCACTGCCCATGTTCCCATTCGCACACATCACAGAAACACTGAGTCACGTGCCCGTGTCCCAGGGTTCCCATCTCCACATTCCAGTCATTTGCAGGAATCACTCAAAATGCCAGGATTATTTTCATACTTGCTGACTGTAATTGCCTTCCTTTTTGGTGTGGGTTCTTGAGCAGTGTTTAGTGAGCAAAGAAGACCTCCCCTCCACCCCCCATATTGTTTATCTCCATCATACATCAGGACCCCTTTTCTTATTTTAGGCTGATGAGCATCCACACCTTAAATAGCCTGAGGCTTAAGACAGTGGTCAGGGTCTTTGTGGCATGCTGAACCTAATACTGTCTTGTTATCTTTATTTCTCTGTGTAAAGTCAAGCCGCTGCCTGTCTTGACCTGTCACACCGTTGCATCTCTGATCCCAGCCTCACAGCTCACTGGCTCTGTGTGTGTGTGTGTGTGTGTGTGTGTGTGTGTGTGTGTGTGTGTTTACAGGCACGCGTGTGCGGAGTTGGGAGAGCCAGGGCCACATGGTGGTACTGATTTCCTTCCTAGAGCTTTAGTCTAGTGTTGCAGGAGCAGCGGCTACCTGTTGCACGCATGCATTGCCCGTGGCAGTCACGGTCCCTGTGAGTGTCTCATGCCTGCCAGCCTTGGCGCCCTTCCCTGAGCCCGCCTGACTGACGGCTCTTTTGTGTCCAGGAGCTGGAGGAGAAACATCGGGAGGCTCAGGTCTCAGCCCAACACCTAGAAGTACACTTGAAACAGAAGGAACAGCACTACGAGGAAAAGATCAAGGTAAACCGACCTCCTCCTCCTCTGTCTTGTCTGACCTCCCCTGCAGAGCATCTGGGCTCTCCTTGGGCCTCTGGGCTCGGCACTTATTAGAGCAAAGGGCAGACCAGGGTTGTGGTTCCATTTTTATTTATTTGTTTTTATCCCCACTATGATTCAGGACATGTTTACCACATTCCACATTCTTTGCTTTTAATTTTCTTTCTACATCTCTGAATTGGTCAGGTACCCCTTCCTTTTGTTTAAAGTATGTCCTTGGGAACTTAATTCTGTGACGATCTGGGGTTGTTTTGAAAATGTGTTTGTTTGATTCTCATTTTTTAAGTTTATTTATTTATTTATTTTTAAAAGATTTATTTATTTACTTATTATATGTAAGTACACCGTAGTTGTCTTCAGATCTTGTTACGGATGGTTATGAGCCACCACGTGGTTGCTGGGATTTGAACTCCGGACCTTCGGAAGAGCAGTCGTGTACTTTTACCCACTGAGCCATCTCACCAGCCCTATTTATTTATTTTTTACTTGCATACACATGTGTGTGTGTGTGTGTGTGTGTGTGTGTGTGTGTGTGTATGTGTATGTGGGTTTGAGTTTGGCATGTGCATGTGAGTGCAGTGTCCAAGGAGGTCAGAAGAGGGCACTGAATCCCCCGGAGCTCAAGTTACAGGTGACTTTGAGCTGACCTGGGTTCTGGGAATCCATCAAGCAGCTGGCGTTCTTTCTTAACCACTGAACCATCTATCCAGCTCCTAAGGCTCAGTCTTTAGAAATGGCGTGTATTTATGGTACAAAACACTGATATCCATTACGACATTTTTTTTTTATACGTCTGTCTTTTACTTGGTTCACATTTCTGGCATTACCCTCTCTTGTGTCTGACCCCCCCCCCTTTTGGTTTCCTTCTTTTTCACTCTTGCTCTCCCCAAACTCCCTCTGTCCTACCCTCTACTCCTCCAATTCAGTCTGTGCTGCCCGTGCGCTTATACACACTACACAGACACACACACACATGCCAGCCTCATTCTTAGGGATGCCACGTTCTCCACTGCAGTGCTCTATGGCTGTCCACCCCACTCTCCTTTGGCTTTTTTATTTTGAAGCCATGTGTAAGTCTTAGACTTTTATTTTGAAGCCACGTGTAAGTCTTGCTATTACCTTCTTGAAATTGAGCCTCTAAGCTCCCCCTCCACACACACACCCCTTAGTGTTTTCTTCTGCCTAATTCTTCTAGGTCTTTCTGTGAGCTGTTGGGATGTTCATCTCTTTTACTTTATTCCTGCTTGAAATTTATGATATGTTGAGTAGTACATTGGCACATTTCTACTCTACCCAGGAAATTAGTATTCAGTGTATTTCAAGTATTATTTCTCCATCTTTTGTCCTTTTTTGCCATTTTGAGAACTTGAATAGACATGTGCTAGGTCTCCAGGAATCCACCATCTTCTGTGTTTTCCTTTTCTTCCTGTCTCCATGCTATATCTACCGCTTTGCCTTCCACTTTGCTAACTCTCTCTTAACTGTGTCTAAGCTGCGGACCAACCAGTCTACTGAGGTTTTAATGTCAGGGGTTTGCATTATTTCTGGGAAGATATTCTGTTTGTTTCATTCCCAAGTTTACTAAATTGTGGAAGATGATTTTCAGTTCTACGGATTTATCTTCAGGTCTGCCTTTCAGTTCTTGAATTGCAGTGGGCAGAGCTGTCTGATAATTGGTGTTTTTGAAGATTGGCTTTTCACCCCTCTCTCTTTTTCTCTCTCATGATGTCCGTTCCCTTTCGTCTATCTGTCAGGCTATCCATTCTCTTCGGAACATCATTAATGAGAACTTTGACTTCTGTCTTCTCTCATTGCTTTTAAGGCTATGGAGCCCGAAGCTTAAGTTCACTGGGTTTCTGTTAGAAACAGCTTTGTATCTTTCTTAGTGTGCCTCTGCTTGGTTTTTTGGTCTGAAATATTTTAATTCTCTCCCCACCCCCTGAGAACTGAGCCTCGCTCCTTGTGCATGACTTTGGTCATTATGTCCTATGTGATCTCTTCCCTGAGAAGACATTCTAGTCTGGGGTTTGTACTGGCTCAGACTTTAATGTTTGGAATGAGACTTTATACGGTAGTCTCCTAGCCCAGGTACGTGATGTCGGTAACCCCTGTGGAATCCACGGTGTGGTTTGCAAGAGGATATTGAAGTGCCAGTTAGAAGGCTTGTTCTGTCTTACATCTCTAACCTCTACCCCCACCCCCCTTCTTCCTGCCAGTCGGACCCCCATCGAAGCCGAGATCTGGGTGGAGGCTTGACCCTTCTGGTACACATTGCAGCTCTTATCGGGATCCATCACTGTCAAGGTCAAAGTCTGATTTAGCGCAGTCATCTTGACCACACCTTCCTTTGCATTAACACCCAGAAGAAAAAGGAGGCCTCCCAAGACTGGGCTCTGTGTGTGTCGTGCAGTCTCCATCCCTCGGGCTAGACAGAACTTTGTGTTATAGATCCCTGGGGAACAGAAAAAGCTGTTTCCTTCTGCCTTCTCTACTGGGATCCACACAGGCATCTGCTCGTTAGCCTTCCAGCCTTGTGTTCTGGTTCTAGCTTGTCTAAGGCCATCACTGTCACAGCTCCGGTCGTACCCTGGATTCACTGTGTTCTTGCTCATAATTTTAGAACCACCCTCAGAAACCCAGCAGAGCGGTCACTTCATCATCCTGCTGAGCCCTCCGCTCCTCGCGACTGCGCTGTCAACCTTCTGGTCTTCACAAGCACTCGCTCTTTTCTTTCCCCCACCAGTCAATTCTAGTTTAAAGCCTTCTTTGAAATGTGTTCTTTCCTTTCTCCTGTGGGCCCCTTCCCTGCTGGCTGGCTCTTTTTTTAGGGACGCTGTCCTGAGAAGCTGTAAAGGGCCCCTCACAATAGACCTTGTGGGAAAGGTGTATTTCAAACCCCATCTGTGACCCCAGTTCTGTCAACTTTATTCCCAGTCCCCTCTCGTTGTTCTGGATGGCAGTGGGTGTCGTTCACAAAGGCAAACGTTCTTTGTGACAAGGAGCATAGGGTCCCGTGGGGTCAAAGGCTCGGGGGACTTCAGTATCTTCCTTCCTCTCCGCCCCTCAGGGTTGTGACGATTGGGAGGGCCAAGTGCCTCGTAGAACATGAGACCAAGCTGGTGTTTGGTGACACCGTTACCGTGTCATTTTTCCTCTTTAGGACTAGAAGGTGCTCACGGTAGCAGTGTGAGCTTAGAGAACAGAACTCGTCTCTCTCCCTGGGGACAGTGTCTTTTTCCAGGGACTTTTCATCCTGGTTACATCAGAGGAAAAGAGCCACCTTCCCACCCCACACCCCCTTTTGTGTTATCTTCCCCACCCACATACTGCGGGCCCAGGCAACGCCTTCTCATCCCTGGCTGTGTCAGAACATCAGCCTCACTCACTCACCCAGACTCACCCTGGCCCTTCGGCTCCTCTCCGTCTGAGATGCATAGCTTGGGAGGACCCAGAATCCACTTTGTACAAATTAGGAGCATGGCGTGTTCCGAAAACTACTGGTGTATTGGCTAAGAAAGGCACCCCAGGTAACGTAAAGCTCTCAAATGCTAGGCGCTTCGCTCTTACAGGTCTAGGTGCCGACCCATACTCGCTCCCTTCACCCCCCTCCTCTGGCTCCCTCCACTCTCTCACTTTCTTGCATACTCATTGGTCTTAGGAGCTGCTGAAGAGTAGGCCCCTGGCAGGCATGCTCACACCTGCCCGCACACCATCTTGGCGAATAGACTGTGTTCCAGTTTCACTTCCCCCTTGGAGTCTGGGCCTCTGCTGCCTCTCTTCCCCACTCCCCCCCCCCCCCCCCCCCGTATTTACACCTCATGTCTCCACAGGTGTTGGACAATCAGATCAAGAAGGACCTGGCCGACAAGGAGAGCCTGGAGAACATGATGCAGAGACACGAAGAGGAGGCCCAGGAGAAGGGCAAGATCCTTAGCGAGCAGAAGGCGGTGCGTATTAGGACAAGGGGCGCCATCTTCCCAGGAAGGGCTATGCACCGGTGAGGCCGAGAGCCACCCCGTTTCGTCTGGTGACATGGTCTCCCCATGATAGCCTACGAGGTTTATAGGTACCAGGAAGCTTTCTCAGAAACAGCTTCCCGTCCCAAAAGAGCAGGGGCGGATTTATGACTCCAAATGGCCGCAGTGTGGTCTTTCAGAACTCTGGACAGCGCCCGAGCGCCGCCCTCCTCCATTCCCCCAAGTCCCCCATGGCTTGCTCTCTCTTTTTTTTTTTTAGTTTCTCTCCCTTCCAACGTAAACTTGCTGGGCACGGGTCTGGTCAGTGATGCTTGTCAATCTGTATTGTCCCAGACTGTCACTGGGGCTCTCCACCCCAGAATTCCCAAGGGAAGAACTGGGGACATAGCTCGGTGCTCCTCAAGTTCTTGCCTTGCATGCTTAAAGACACTGGGTTTGGTGCCTTCATCCTCCAGTCTCTCTAAGGGAGGGTCCTGCCCACCTTTTAATTTAGCCTCCATCCACCCTCCTCCACCCTCAACTCCTACTGTTTAGTAAGTTAGGAAAATGCAAATGTAGAGGAAATATGTTATATATGTACTTGTATGTTGGGTCAGAAGCTAAAGGCCCGGATTATATTCAAGGGACACTGAGATGTGAAGAGGCCTGCTTCTATGTAGGATGGAGGCCTCCCACATAGGCCCTGCCCTGTGTTTTTGACACAGGCCACTTAGGGAGAAGACCCTGGTTTCCGCTGGAAAAACAGCTGAATGCCATCCACTGGGCAGTGGTACCTGTGACGTTCAGGGTACAGCCTGGTGGCTCCTCTCACTGCCTCTGGCCAACCTATGGGTTTCTGAGGAGATGATCTGTTCGGCTCCCGAGGCCCACTTTAGCCCCTCTCTTCCCGTGCCTGTTCACGTGTGAGGTGTCTTCCTGTATTTCAGATGATCAACGCGATGGATTCCAAGATCCGATCTCTGGAGCAGAGGATCGTGGAGCTGTCGGAAGCCAACAAGCTTGCAGCCAACAGCAGTCTCTTCACCCAGAGGAACATGTAAGCATGCTTCCCCGCGCTTGGCCAACTCTGCCGGCACAGAAAGTCTGTTCTTTTGTCTGGTGGGACTCCTAACTGGTTCAGTCACGTGCACACACCAGCCCGGCCTTCCCGTGCACACCTGTGTAGTTTTGCTGTCCTCTGAAGGCCTCTATCCTCCGCAGCGCCCCTTTGAGTCCGGTTCTCTTAGGTACCTCAAGCCCCTACCGGACCAAGGAGGAGTTTGCTGAGGCTAATGGGGCTGGTTCTAGCCTGGTTTCAGGAAGCTGCTGTCCCTCCTTCCCATGCTGACCTGCAGGTGCCGTCAGCAGGAGGTGACCTGCTCCCCTGTGCCCGGCTCTCAGCTGTGCCTTCTGCTGGCCGGGTCCCTGAGTGCTCTGGTCCCCCTCTTCCTGCCAGGAGGGTTACATTCCTCAGGAATGTCGATCCCTCTAGAGATCTGTGAAAAACGTTCCCATCTTAACATGAACATGGTTGGATAAGCTGCTCTGAGGCCTGGGGGGGGGGGGGGGGTTGGAAATCCAGGTTTTGATACTTGTTCCAGTCAGAGGGATGGAGAGGGAGCCCTCACAAGGTTCTAGAAGGAGCAAGACTCCTTTTCTCGACAGCATTGTCTTTCACGGTGCGTGTGTTACAAGCTCTGAGGAGGACACCCCTCCTCAGAGGGGACCTCTTCGTGCTCCGTACACAGGCTCAAAAAGAGAAAAAGGAAAAGGTCTGCCGAAGGCCTGACCCGGCAGCATCTGTCGCTTGGCCTTACTTAATCCAACAGGCGAGGGACTCTGAGCACGGATGACTGGAAGGGTCCTCACACCGATGAGCCTGCATCGGGTGGGGCTGGCCTTTGGATGCCCACTGCCCACTCCCTGAAGATGTGCCTTCTCACTAGACACGTTTACCTCTGATAATTCTCTTTGGATCCCCCCCCCCCGCCCCACCCCTACCAGGAAGGCCCAGGAAGAGATGATCTCAGAGCTCAGGCAGCAGAAGTTTTACCTGGAGACGCAGGCCGGGAAGCTGGAGGCCCAGAACCGAAAGCTGGAAGAGCAACTGGAGAAGATCAGCCACCAAGACCACAGTGACAAGAGTCGGCTGCTGGAGCTGGAGACAAGGCTGAGGGAGGTGAGGAGGGGGGGTGGGGAAGAAGCCAGTCCAGGAGCCAGCCAGCTTCCAACAGTAAGCCAGCACACAGCGGAGGCTTTGCACATGGTGACCAAGCATAGAGACTGGGCCACGTAGTTTTGGGTTCGAATTCACTTCTACTTATTCCAAGTTTAGAAAATAGCATTGTATGTATCCTGACGCACACTTACACATGCCACAGCATGCCTGTGGCAGTCAGAGGACAACTTTGGGGAGTTTGGTTTTCTCCTACCCTTTAGGCTCTGGGGAATCAAACTTGGGTTGTTCAGGCTTGGCTGCAAGCTCTTTAACCTGTTGAGCCCTCTCGCTGGCCCCATAGTTTTCTGTTCATAACTAATATGTCCATGCTTCAGCCTCCTCATCTGCGAAGTGTCGGCAGTGATGTTCCTCCTTCTTAAGCCTATGTGGAGGGGCCATGTAGGTTGATGCATCTGTCCAACAGTGCCTGAGCAGTTAGCTCCCCCTTCAGCAGGACTTAATGAGGACCACGAGGTGTACAGTACAGACAGGGGGCTGGTTACAGGCCTACAGCTGAGGCAGAGGTGTCCTGAAGATGGGAGATGAAAAGACAGCCAGGCTTCTGTTTGCCTGCTGCAGGGGAACTGGGCTGAGCCACACTTTACAGAGAATACAGCAAGGCTTGGAGACAGTTCCATCAAAGCCAAGATGTTAGATGCAGCTGCCCATTGTGGATTTATTAAGGACCTACTGTGTGCCAATTAGTAGCCAGGGTATAATGTGCTAATGTCCGATGAATGTTCCTGACCTTGGGGGCTGACCCCAATCTAGCAAGGCTGCAAAGCCATTCTTGCAAACCAGACACCCAAGCAGGTGTGGGGACCGTGCCTCATGCAGGGCAGACGCACATATTTATGATGGGGTTTATGGAAGAGCGTATTCTCTTTCCTAAGGAAGAGAAGGGGTCCTCACAGCTACAGATACAGGCTCCAGAGACGGCATAATCCCACTTCCAGGGCCTGCCAAGGGCTGGGTCCCTCCCGTAGCATCACACAGAGCGTCTTATAATGTCTTCCCAGACATCAGCTTTTTATTGCAAGTTCTCCAAGACAGAGACAGCCCTGGCTCAGCCTCCCGAGGGGTGCCGCAGGCGTGAGCCACAGAGCATGGTTTAATTGCTTTTTAAACATGGAATTTGGAAGGGGGATTTGTAGTTAGTTTTTTAAGCTTTCTTCCTCCGTCCGTCCGTCCGTCCCTCCCTCCCTCCCTCCCTCTCCCCCTTCCTCCCTCCCTTCTCTTGATTTTTAGACAAGCGCTCTGCCTGACTGAGACCCTCCTTGGAGTGTGGGAATTGGTCTCACTTGAATCCTCCAGTCTATACTTCATTCTTCCCAGAAAGGTCAACCTTAGGCATGTCGGTGCAAATAACCCAGACATGCTCTCAGCCTGGGCACAGCAGCTGTCTTTGTCTTTCCTTCCCACGTCTGTCTCTCTGTCCGTCGTCTGTCTTACTGAGCCTGCGCTGTGCGCTAGCTCACCTGGGAAACAGCTCACCACTTTCCCCCACCCCCCAGGATGGTAGGAGAAACTTAAAATGTTTCATAAGAGGCTCTGTATTCTCCCTGGGAGTTTTGGAGTTTAGCTCTAAATAGAACAAGGCCAGTCGGTCTTCTCTGGGCGGCGTGCTGGTGACTGAGATTCGGGGCAGAGGCCTCCACCTCAAGTCTGCGCTGCCTTAAAGGGCCCTGAGCTCTCTCCTTAGCCTCTGTGTGCAGTGGTAGCTCTTTCCACGGCCCCCTGGGCTTCTGAGCGCTTGCTAAGTGCTCAACTCTCAGCTATCTGCTTTCCCCTTGACTCCCTCTCACCCATGCCTCCTGGTTTTGCCAAAGGACATCTGGGGAAATTTTGGGCTTGCTGGTAGAGTCCCAGCCTGCTCTGACAGCTGGCATTTTAATGAGACAAACAGTAAGACGTCATGTTTGCAAACACGAACTCCCACCATACTTCCTGGGTTCGAACGCCAACCCTGCCATCTTTTTATTTTGTTTTGTTTTTTTTTTTAAAGCTGTTTAACATTTGCATAATTGCCTGACCTCTCCAGAGCGCAGTTTGCTTATCTGTAAAGTGGGGGGTAACAGCAACACCTTGTCCTTCAAGTTCTTGGGGAGCTGCTTTGAGTGACCCTGGTACCGTTACGTAGTGTCTTCTGTGGTCACATCATCTGGGTTACTGTCACCTGAGGATCTTGGGCCGCTGGCTTCAGCTCTCACTGGTATGTTAAGGACTGCCGGGTCTAGATCGGCAACCAGGCCTGTCTCTTGAGCTTCTGAGACTTTGTTACAGAAGACCGCAGGCCTCCTCCACCCTGGAGTGGACCCATGGTGTTCAGCGTTGTTAGTGCATTAGCGTTGAATTTCCTACCTTTTCCTTCACAGCGTCTCTCCTCTCCCTCTGGTGTGCTGGAGTCACTGTCCTTGCTTCCTGGGAGACACTTAACTCTTCAGTCCCTCGTTCCCTGCCCCCATTCAAATTAGTCACAGGTGTTGTTGGTTATATCTTTTGCAGTTCCTTCTTCTCTTTGCTCTGGTGAGCTGGGACTTGGATGTTACCTTTTCTGAAGTTCCGCTGGGAGTGCCCCCTCCCCCATTCTGCTGTTGTCAACCCTTACAGATTTCCTGTGAGGACAGCAAACGTCGCTTACTCATTTGGCATGGTCCTGGAATGGCTGCATCCCTGTTCAGCCGAACCTGACCAGGGCCTTGTGCATGCTAGGTTCACAGCAGAATCAATCCTGTATTATGACTCTAGCCCTTTTGCCATCTGATTCAGCTCCTGTCAATTGTCACTTTTTATGATTTTTTTTTTTTATGTTTGTGTTTGTATGTGTACCATGCACTTGCAGTACCTGCAGAGGCCAGAAGAGGGCATCAGATCTCCTGGAACTAAAACCTCTTGCTTTGCCCTTCAGTCTAAGCCCATCTCACTAAGCTTGCTCTGCCTGCCCGGGGGACCTCAGTCTGCCACGTCCCCCAGGGAAGCTTGGTGCACTTTGTCTTGGTCTGTACCTCCGGGGGTCCGGTGGAGGATGGGAGGATATCAGATCCCTGGGAGCTGGAGTTACAGGTGCTGCTGAACTGCCCCGATGTGGGTGCTGGGAACGAGTTCAGGTCCTCTGCAGGAGTCAGCCACTATGCCTCTGCTGTTTCTGCAGTAGCCTTCCATGTCCCTACCCCACCCGACCGGCATGCCTGACTGCAGATAACAACTTTCCTCTTGCTCCTCAACTCGAAGGCACAGGCTGTCTTTCCTTCCGTATCCTCCTCAACAGAGAAATAGCTCATTAAAACTTTCCTTAAACGAATGCATAAAACATCAAGTAGAAGGATGGATGTTCTTCGGGCAGATGGAGGGAAGGGTGTTTACCTCAAAACATGACATTATTGCAGGCTACCTAATGGGACTAGATAGCAGGAAATAGAAGAAATAGCACCCAGCCTATTGTGGCATTTGTGTTCCAACTGTAAAGGTGTCTTTGTCACTAATTGATGTTATTTCTGTCCGTTTACCTTTAAATGTTCTTCTCATCAGGGGGACTCATTAGGTTTCATCCCAGCCTCCCTTGTCTGCCTTGCCTTGCCTCCCCTTGGAAGCCTTCCTAGGCATCCGAGTAAGGGATGGTCAGTAGGGCCTGGGCTCTAGGACTCCGCTCACTGCTACCCAAACCTGTAGCTGCCCAAATGCCTTCCGGAAGAGAGGGAGACGTTTGCATGGAACCTCTGTGCGTCTCCTGTGTGCTACAGGCCACAGAGGACACCACTGCTATGCAGTTGTTCTCTAAGAAGCTATGCTGGCGGGGTGGTCGTGGGGCAAGCACTTGGGAGGCCGATCTCTGTGAGTTCAAGGCCAGCCTGGTCTGCAGAGCAAGTTCCAGGACACTGTCCTGTGTAGGGGAAGATGACATTTCTGTGTGTGTGCAGGCAACACAGACCCAGTCTCTCTCCAATCTCTCTCTGAATATTCTCAGTCTGTGATCGAATGAACACATGCGAGAGCTCATACCTCACCCTGCTGCAGCTCTCAGAGCTGTCGATTTCTGAGAAGCCCGAGTGTGGCCTCCTCTGCCCAGGCCTGGCTCTCAGACCCAAGACCAGGTCAAAGCCGCAGGCTTTGTGGCCAAGCGTGTCATTCACAGCCTCTCTCTACCGTCTCCTGAGCATGTCAACCCCTCCACAGGTCAGCCTGGAGCACGAGGAGCAGAAGCTGGAGCTGAAGCGGCAGCTCACGGAGCTGCAGCTGTCCCTGCAGGAGCGCGAGTCCCAGCTGACGGCCCTGCAGGCCGCCCGGGCCGCCCTGGAGAGCCAGCTCCGCCAGGCAAAGACGGAGCTGGAGGAGACAACCGCAGAAGCGGAGGAGGAGATCCAGGCACTTACTGTGAGTCTGCGAGCGTCTCCGGGAGGTTCAGGAGGTCTCAGCCGGGAGGAGAGTAGGCGCCAAGTGTCTTTGTTTACTCTTAGAGATGTCAGGAGAAAGGGGAAAAAAAATGATAACTGGGTGTGGATGGTGGGTGGAAAAATAGCTTGTGTAGAGACTTCTCCTTTGTTGGAATTAATACACTAGCTCATCTGGGAAGATCCTCCCTCCTGTGCACTTGAAAAATTCCTCATGTGTTTATCTGTTGCTCCTCTTTTTTGGGGGAGGATGGGGGGTGGGCTCGAGACAGGGTTTCTCTGTATAGCCTTGGCTGTCCTGGAACTCACTTTGTAGACCAGGCTGGCCTCGAACTCAGAAATCCGCCTGCCTCTGCCTCCCGAGTGCTGGGATTAAAGGCGTGCGCCATCACACCCTGCTCTTTGTTCCTCTTAAGCAATCATTGTCATGCGTTGTAAGGTTCATTTCAGCTAGAGTCTGTGTACTTGGGTCTTCTACTTTGGTTCTTGATAATCAGAAGAAAAATTAATAATTTCCGTCCCGCAGTCATCTAGTTCCAAGTGCCTATTCCTGGGTCTTGTTTTTCTTCTTTTCCCTTTTTTTGCTTTGTTCCTGCTTGGTCTCATTTATAATTTCTTTCAAGGTGTATTTCTGCCTTATGCCTTTATCTTATTTTACTTGATTTTGCAGATGCTTTAAATTGTGTAGTCCTGAGTGGTCTTGAACTTATAATCCCCCCGGGTCTGTTTCCCAGTTGCTGGGAGCCCAGGTACTCAGTCCTGTGTTGTCTAGGTTTCTGTCTCTTTTCCCCCTTTGGTTTATTTATATTTAGTAGTTAAGTGTGAATCTATGCTATGTAGGTGCAGTACCTGCAGAGGCCAAAAGAGGGCACTAGAGTCCCTGAGCTGAGGTTGCAGGATACTTACTGTGAGCCACCAGACACACACTGTGCTGGACCAAACCTTGGGTCCTCCAGAACTTGGCTATGTGGAATTGCAGGACACACTCCTCACCCACGAGCTGTCTCTCCAGCCTCGTTCATGTTTCTTATGCTTCTGGTATGATCGAGGAGGGAAAAACCCTCCGGAAGGAGAGCGATTCTCTTCAAAAGCAATCTTATCAAACTTGCTGTTTCTGAGAGACAAGCTCACCTGTGGTTGCACGTTGGAAGGCAGCACTGGTCTCACACTGCCATTCTTCCTGGAAGACTTTTTGGCCACCCCCACCACCAGCGACCATTCTACAGGGACCGCTCCAGGGTGACAGACAGAACTCCCAGAGGCTCTCCTGGGGAATGCCAGTCATCAGCTTCCAGAGCAAGATTCGTCTGCTGAGTTAGCCAGGATGCTCTGGGTGGGTGATCTGGGCATCGGCCACTTCATGACCCCGCTCCTGAGGGCCGAAGAGGCAGCACTTGCTTCTATTCCAGAAGACCTGCGTTTGGTTCCCAGCACCCGTATTGGCTAACTCCTGTTCCAGGGGATCTGATGCCCTCTTCTGGGCCTCCAGAGGCACTGCAACCCCTCCCCGCCACCTCCCCCTTCCCCAACACACACACACACACACACACACACACACACACACACACACGTAAAGATAAATCTTTAAGGAGAGCAAGCAAGCCCTGTTAGAAGGCTTTTGGGAGGCTGCGTGGTGGGCACAGACTCAGAAAGTGGAATGAGCTTTGGTGGCTGTATTAGACGTGCCCACACATTTCTCATAGTAACACACACTGTTCCTGCCAAGCAGATGGGCTCAGTCATGCCTGCTGGTCAGGGTGCTCTTTCCTGTGGGCAGGGCACAATGCGGCTGATTTAGTCAGTGATTTTTTTTTTTTTTTAAATGGGTATCTTATCAATTCCAGCCCCACTTGGATGTCCCCCCATCTACACCAGCTACTCAGTCTTTCTGTGTCTTTCAGAGCAGAGTTTCCTTCTCTAGGTCTTTAGCATGGGCTCCTTATGAGTTAGCTTGTTTGAAAGGTAAGTGTGTGTGTTTGTGTGTGTGTGTCTTTAAACTAGTTTTATCCTTACAAGTTGCCGCCTGTTGTTGGGTTTAGGAAATCCCATCATTTAAACAAGATTGAGAATGTGATGTTTTAGGGGCGGGCTCTCATGGAGTCCAGTGAAGGCCGCCATGGTTTGCATGACAGCGGTGATAGAGTACCTCCCGTAAGAAGGCCCATACAGCCTTGGTTTTCTGGGACTTACGCCAAGTGTGGATATTGATCGAGCCCTGAAGTTCTATCATCTCTTCGAGAACACTCATTACAATGCCACGTGTCCCCAATATCTGGTTTGTGGCAGGGGTAGGAGGTGGGGGGTGGGGGAATAGCAATGCCATCTCTCTGTTTATGCTTTGCTTTGAGAATGGATTGAATGCAGTTTGGCAAGACAGAAAGCCGGACGCAATGAGATCGAAGAGGCAAACAGAAAGTAGGCGCACGGAAGACAGAACGGGGCAAGGAAGGCCGGGAATGGCCTCGGAGGAGTGTGTGCCAACAGGAGAACCACTGTTATTGAACGCACCGTGTCATCTCCTTTCCCCCTCTGTGAGCCTCTGAGCTCCGACGTGAGCAGACATGGGCGAGTGGATCCGTGGGTGACAAGCACCTGCCGTGTGCCCAACACTGTGGCTCTTAGCCCTCTCCCCCCTGGGGAATCAGCTCACGATTCCCTTTTCTCGGCAGTGCCCAAAGATGAGACACGGATCTCACTGCTCCTCAGGGACCGGGAGGGCAGGCAGCGGCCATGCATCTTGCCGTGCCCCTGCTTGGACGGAGGAGGACATAAACTAGAGCGCGCGTCACCGCCGTTTATCTGTTTAAATGAGTCCCTTAAATCCTGCCCTGCTGCTGGGTGGAGGGTGCCTGGAGCCTCGCACGGCAGCCAGTCACGACTTAATTTAGTCGGATGAGATCACTGCCTCTATCTTCACAAAGAAACAAAACAAAAGCCCTCGCTCAAAACTCAGGCTCTCTCGCTCTTGCACATGATGGTCCATGGAACATGGGCTTTTGCTCAAACTCATGGGAGAAGAAGCCGGGCCGGCCAGAATGGCAGGCACCGCAGCCTGAGAGGGCCTGAGGCCACACTGAAGACCCCTACCAGAGAAATAAAGACACGGCAGAGATGCCCTGGGTCAGGCAGCTGTTGGCAGACAGGTCTTGAGGAAGCCCTCCAAATGCTTCCATTCCTGTCCATTCTGAGGCCCCCTCACCTTTTTTCCTCCTCCTCCTCCTCCTCCTCCTCCTCCTCCTCGACAGGGTCTCAGACCTGGTTCTGGGCAGCACGGGGCTGCCAAGTCAAGATCTTGGTTGACTTGGAGCATGGCCATAAATGCCTACTTTATTCCCTCCTCTTTGTTCGAGGCCCACATTCAGATCCAGCCAGAGCATCAGTCAAGTTAGATCAGCTGGATCTAACACCGGCTCCTAGGAGGAGGAAGGGTCAGTGGGCTATCATTGCTCAATTCAAAGAGGCCATCGCCTCCCAGGCTGGGAGCAGAGCACTTTACCTGGTGTGGCCTCCACCCCGGGACAAATCAGATGGCACCCAGTTACTTCACAGTCCTCCACTGAAAGAGGTTGGCGGGAACAGCTGTGGGCCTTTGTGCCCGCTCCATCCCCCATTCTCACTTACCCATCCTGTTGATGGCTTTTGCACTGAGATTGGAGGAGATTGAGCTGATGCTGGCACCTGCAGCAGAGCCACGGTACTGAATTTTCTGTCTGCATTCCATCCAGAGGATGGTGCCGTCCCTTCCTGCAAGGTAGAGACGCCGAGGTGTGCCCTGAGTAGCCGGAAGAGAAGTGACGAGCACCAGAGAGCGCCAGCAAGGCTTCGCGGGTGGCTCCGTGGTCCTGACCCCACGGTCCTTTACCCATTTGGTCGAGAGACTTAGCTGAACAGTGAGGAGCCGAGAGCTGGGGGGCACTGATGAAAACATCCTCCTCCCCATGCCGCGGGATTCCGGAGCCCAAGCCGGCACCTTTGATTTGTTGGAGCCATTAACCAAGCAGGCTCCCACCCCTTCACACGAACTTCAAGCCTCGTATCTAATTAGTCAGCTGTTGGCGTAATAGCCAAGACGTGAACTTGGGGCATGAAAGTACAGAAAGAATGGAGACCCGCAGGCCGTGGGTCCCGGAAGGCGGGCCACCTGAGCACTGCCCTCCTGTCCTCGGCCCTGTGGTCCTACAATGTTTCATCTGGGACTGCTCTTAACTCCAGTTGGCCAGCCCTCAGGACCACGTTCTCGTGACCCCTACCTAACCCACGGTGGCTTCAAAGTTCTTGTCAACATAAATACTGTGCTAAATAATTTCCACAACATCTTCCACTGTGGTTCCCTTCCTGAGAACTTTGATCCCACTTACCGAGCACGTGAAGACTCCAGGAGACAGCCGGAGAGTGTTGCTGGCCATGGGGCCAGGCAGGCTGTGGTCTGCTCAGCCCAGCCTGTGTCAGTCACTCCCAGCCTCTAGCTCTGGGCTTCCCAAACGGGCCCGGGGACCCCACACGCTCCTGAGGTTTGGATCTTTTCAGAGCAGCGTCTTCTGTTTGGCATACCTCACTATGCTAACTACATCTTCACTTTCCAGGGCCCTCCTAATGTTTAGAGCATGAATGTTTCCTGTAACACCAGTACTTAATTAGTACCCAGTGCTTTTGTTGGCCGAATCCAAAGCTTGTCTTAGGTATATCACCGTACCTGGATGGATGCTGTGTGATTCCCTTTTCTCAGTTTAAAAAGAAACATAACAAACCATTTTCTTTTCAGTTAAAAAAAAATTATTACTTTTTATTTTATGTGCATGGGTGTGATATCTGCATGTCTTTCTGGACTATGTGTGTGCAGTACCCACGGGAGCCATAAGGGGGAGCTAGATCACCTGAAAGTGGGGTTACGGGTGCTTGCTTGGTGCCATGTAGGTGCTGGGAATCAGATTCAGGTCCTCCTACAAGATCAAATGCTCTAAACTGCTGAGCCCTCTCTCTCACTGGCCCCTCTCACCTATTCCTTCCTGGGATCAGCTGGGTGGTTGTTAGAGCTGACGGTGACACCGACAGCCACAAGGGACCAGTTTCCTGTTTTGTAGTCATTGCTCCCACTGGTGATAGAGCGTAGGCGCACTGTCAGCGGCTGGGCACATTCTGCCCCAGAGGGAGCTGGCACCTGATGTGTCTGAGTGATCCAGGGGCTCCATCATGGTGAGTTTCATGGGACTGAATCACCCAGGACTACTGAGATTCCAGTGGGTAGGTAGATGAGGTTTTAATGTATGGAGTTATTGGAGTCTTTGCTGTTAATAAGGAAGTATAACACAGAAGAACGCTTTGACACCCCTATATGAGCCAGCAAGCCTTAGCTTAGGAAGAACTAACACTACTCTCAGAGAGAGGGGGAGGGAGAGGGGAGAGAGAGAGAGAGAGAGAGAGAGAGAGAGAGAGAGAGAGAGAGAGAGAGAGAACATGCAAATACGTATGGTGTGTCTGTGCTTGTGTGAATGTGCATATATGCCTCTGTATGTATGTTGTGTGTACATGTGTGTGTGTGCACACATTAGTGCTTGTATGTGGGTGAGCTTGTGTCTGCCTGTGTGCTATAGTGTGCGTGTGATGTGGAGGCTGGAGGTCTGTGTCAGGTATCTTCTGCCATTGTCCTTGACTTTATTTTTTCCCCACATTATTGTTGTTATTGTTGTTTTTGTTATTGAAGTACTGTTCCACTAAACCTGTCGCTTGCCCGTCGGCTAGACTGGCTAGCCAGTATGTCCCTGGCATCATCCTGCCCCGGCCTCCTCAGCCCAAGCTCTCTGGTGCTCAGCCCTTTAGGTATGTGCTGGAGGACAAGGTTATGTGTGTGCAGCTCCCCTGCCTCGTCTGCATAGCTTCTACAGAGACGTTTGCCCTGGGAGGGCGTATTTATTTAAGTAGGTCAACCGGGCTTGCATACCTAACGCCTACCTACCATCCCTTCCATTTTAAAACAACGGAACCAACCTGCCAGCCTTGCTGACCCCGCCTACTGTGGAGGGGATTGACTTAAGATAGAGCCTTCACATTGTCCACATCGACCATCGGGTGGATTGGGGGGGGGGGTGCGTTCGTGGGGTCAGGCTATGCTTAGTCATTGTTTGCAAATGGGATTTCAACAGTAATACCGGGGTGGGGGGCATTGTTCCGAAGCTGGACAAATGTCCTCACACAGCCGAGTTGGTCTGTGTCGATGCTGGCACATTCGCTCATCATCCCAGCACTGTAACGAAATACGGGGACAGTCAGTGTCTAAAGAGAAATGACTGATTTGGGGGGGGGGTGTCACAGTTTTGATGACTCTTGTCAGTGATTGGGCCTACATCAAAGCAGCACGTGGCAGACCCAGATCCCTTACCTTGAGAGCAGAAAGCAAGGGTGGAGAGGGAGGGTAGGGGTGGGACCCATTTCAAGGTCACAACTTTAGGCACCCTCTCATTAGGCCCACAGCAACGCCCAGTAATGGGTCTGTACGTGGAAAACATGGAGACACAAGTGTCCGTCTGTCATAGTCTTGCCTGAAGGACTCCTGTATAGTGCTGATCTGCAGGGAATATGTCCCCCTCACCCAGTGCATGCCGTCATTTCCTCCTTGCCTGGGAGAGATCTTTTTGTTAAAGAATGCTAGGCAAACAGATTTTTGTTACCTTTGTTCTCTGTTACACTGTTTAAAATGCTGCTTTGCTGTCCTCAGGCCCAACCCTCCCACACAGCATCATCCGAGGACCTGACTCTCTTGTCACTCCCGACTGTGCCCTGTGGAATTTTTGTTTTTGTCAACCTGACCCAAGCCAGGGTCACCTGGGAGGAGGGAACTGCAAACTAGAAAATGTTCCCATCAGGCTGGCCTGTGGGCAAGCCTGTGCAGTGTCTTCTTGATGACTGATGTGGGAGGGCCCAGCCCACTGTGGGTGGTGCCATCCTCTCTGCAGGTGGGCCTGCTTTCATAACACGAGGGCTGACTGAGCCCTGGGAGCAAGGCTGCTTCGATTTCTGCCTCCAGCTTTCTACCCTGCCCGATTCCTGCCCTGGCTTCCCTTTATAAAGCAAAGAAACCCTTTCTTCTGTCATAGCTTTAGAAACTTCCCAAGACGGGCTCTCACTGGGGAGTCTAGTACGGCCACTGCAGACCAGAGAAGCCGCTCCACCCGTGTCTCACTCGGTGGACCAATGAGTTTATTAGGGTTACTCGTTGGGACGTGGGCAGCTTATGGGCAGCCATACCATCTCGTTTCCTCCTCTCGGCCATCTCTTACTGCTGCGCGTTGTCAGGGAAGCTTTTCCCTTTCTTCTGCCTGGTGAGGTCCCCATACTGGTACAGGTCCAGGGTGGCGGTAGCCACACCCAACCTGGAGGACAGCCACCTGGCACTTGGCCGGCTGCTCTGTGTGTAATCTCTGGCTCGTCTGATGAGTTTCTTGTTGCTGGTTTTAAGCAGTTGGATGGCGATGTGCTTAAGAATAATTGTCTCCGTGTTTCTCAGGCTGGGGTTCGCTTGGACCTGTGGATTCATAGCTCGTGGCAACTGTGGCCATTTGTGGCCATTTCTTCTTGAAGCATTTTTCTCCAGCTCACTCCCCAACTCCCTCAGAGTCTCCAGTTAATGCGGATTCTGCTCTCAGCTGTCATTCTCTCCTCCCTCCCCCCCCCCCCAGCTCTCTGGTTGGTTTTTAAAAGGGTCGTCATGGTGGTTCTGTTTTGGTCGGTTGTCTCTTGTGTTTTATCTTGGATAGTTTCTAGCGCTGTGTACCAATCTCCTCATGTGTCTCTAGCTATTATAAATGTCTAGGGAAGTGGACCCATTAGAGAGGACATTATAATTCTAATTTCTTGAGTTGCCTGATAGACTTTTATAGAGAATAAGGTTTTCTTTTTAAGGAAAGGGCTTCTTTGGGCTCTGCCTGGGACTATATGGTTCTCTGTGCTCTTACAGCTAAGCGAATAGTTTTATAGTCCACAGTCCCTCTGGCCCAGCATCCCCTGGGTATCCCTGGCGTCTCCCCCCCCCATCCCCTTCCCCATGCTGTGTCCCACATGTTAAAGCACAGTCAGCTCTTTCCTGACCGGCAGCCCCGCCCCTCCTCCCTGCTCCTTGGTGCCTTTCTTTCTCGACCTGTGATCCCTACAACATCCCCGACTCTTAAAACATCTGTAGGAGCACATCCTTCCGCCTGAACTCTTAAAACATCTGTGGGGGCACAACATTCCTTCCCTTGCTTACAGCTGTTTCAAGCGAGCCTCAGATGCCTTCCTAGACCATTAAGATTTCGGTGTCTGTCCGCTCTGTCATGACCTGGTGTCTGTCTCCACTCCTCTGTCATGACCTGGTGTCTGTCTCCACTCCTCTGTCATGACCTGGTGTCTGTCTGTCCCCCTCCTCTCTGCCATGACCTGTGTCTGTCTGTCTCCACTCCTCTCTGTCATGACCTGGTGTCTGTCTGTCTCCACTCCTCTCTGTCATGACCTGGTGTCTGTCTGTCCAAACGTCTGTCATGACCTGGTGACTTAGGCTGTTTCTCCCTTTTCTTGCTTTGTTGTTTCAAGCACTGACCACAACTCAGAAGAAAAGGACATTTTCCCTTGTAGTCCAATGCAAGAGGGAAATAGAGCCATTTTTGAGGTTGATTTCCAGAACCTCTCACCTATACCTGAATTAGCAGATGTTCAAGACCCTTGTATGCAACAGCCCAAACCCTGTGCATGTCCTCTTCCAAATGCTGTGAAGAGAGGCTGCTGTGTTGTCTCAAGACTATGATGAGGAAAGCCCATGTTTACAGTCAGTACCAATGCTCACCCTGATGCACCCCACCCCCACCTCAGCTGTGACATGGCTTAGGGTTAGCAGGGGGCACTTGGTAGAGGGGCTGCTTATTTCTGGTGGAGGTTGGTGGAGGGGGTTGATGAAGTTCAGGGTTCCAGTGTCGTCTCAAGCACATCCCATGGCTTAAGGCTTTGCCACCTCCTGTTAGTGCCACAGGCCAACGAGCATGCCTTGAACCCAAGAGGCTCTGGAGGACATTTAAGATCCGAAGTGTGACAGCAACACTGCTTGCCTTAGGGTAGCGTTGCCTCAGGAAAGTCTGCCGTTCACTTCCAGGTCAGCGTGAGGTTCTGTGAATCTTTTCTTCCAGGTCAATGTAACGTTTTATGAATCTCAGCAGCTTTAATTCTCAAAAAGTCTCTGCTTTTTTCCTGACATTGTCTCGCATGTGTGTGTCTGTCTGTCTGTCGCATGTGTGTGTGTGTGTCTGTCTGTGTGTCTACTAAGCTGGGAAGGGGTCAGTCAGTTGGAGGCCAGGCTACTCATATTTTCAGAACTGGGGTCCTGTTTTGGGGCAGTGAAGAAGTGTAAGAACACTGCTCGCCACACACACACACACACACCCCAGCTGCCCCTGGAGGTTAATCTCAACAGGAAATGATCCCTCAAGCTCACGATGTGGTCCTGAGTAGCTGTACTTACCTCAAGCAGCTCCGCCTGCTACCTGTTGTTGAGGCTGGGGATGAGCCGATGAATGGGCTCTCTGCTGCAGCAGCGTACCTGGCTTTCCAAGCAAACTGCCCCTCTCTGGGTTTGGCGCATAGCGTGTGAAACTGCGTTCTTCCCTATGAAACATTTATAACTCACTTCTTACCTTTCAGGCACATCGGGATGAGATCCAGCGCAAATTCGATGCCCTTCGCAACAGCTGCACTGTGAGTAGAAAGATCCGGAAGATGAGCAGAGTAAGGCAGAGGGGATCTCCGGCTTCCTCCGAGCTGACAGATCTTCTGCGCTCTTGGGCCTTGAAGACCACAATGCTTGGCTCTGTTTTAGTTTTTCAGGGGGAGAGGGGGCTTACCTGTTTCAAGGATGCTAAAACCATTTAGGATTGGGAGGGGCAGACGGCATGAACGGTTAAGTCAGACGATTCTGGGTGTGGGGGTATGTACCTGTAGAGGTAGCTGAGGCAGGAGAGTGGAGGGATCGAGGCATAATTGGGTTACAGAGTGACAACTTACCTCAAAATAGAGAGCCCAAATCATTTATTTTTCACCCTCACTCATACCCTGTGAATAGATCCGACAGCTTCAACCAAGCTCCCAAGGGTAGCTCATCCCCTCCCCAGTGCAGGAGGGCCCAGGGCCCATCCAAGCAAGGAACTGTCCAAATGCCAGGGACTGGCTTTCTATGCGGCTTCTACAGCCGGTGGCCTGTGCCAAAAAGGAGGCCCAATCAGATCTCCTGTGGACCAAGAAAATATATCTTCCTAGCAGAGAAAAATCTGCTTTTTTAATATGTAAATTCACAACCTCGGACCCTCATGGGTGCCATCACTTCTGCAGAGAGTTCCATCAGCAGACAAGCCCCAGTCGCGGTTACATAATCTTGTCAAGTCGGTGGAAAAGCAGGCTCTATTTCCGATGAAAATGAAGGACAGAAATAGGCCCCTTTGAGGAGAAGGGGACGCTCTCGCTCTCCTTATTTGTGCTTCTGTGCCTTTGGTCTTTTTGTGGCTCTCTCGCTCTCTCCGTCACTCCTCAGTGGTCCTGTCCCTGCTTGTACTATTTACGTCTGTGAATTTCCAGAAACGTCCCCTCCCACGCATGTGTGCGTCTATCTGTCAGACTTCGAAAGGACCCCTTCCCGACTAACTGGGGCATTCGGTCTTGGGTGAATCTTAGCTACCCACAGTATAGCTGCAGCATCCGAACAGCTGCAGGATATCTCAGCCCATAGGCGGCTCCCATGGCTCGCCCGTGGGGTCTCTTCTGTGGGCTTGGCAACGCTCTACACCCTTTCTGTTTCCTTGGTGTTTCCAGTGACTTGGCTCATTCTCCCCTGACGGGCATGTGGATCTTTCCAGGAAGAATTAAGCCGTTAGGGAAAGTCCTCATGTGGGTCCTTTGGTGGTTGTAGGCACTGATGTCTGGTGACCAGGGGTGGAACTGCTCAGTCATGAGACTCGCTTGCGTTTGTTAGGTGGTTTGGTCTGTATGTCTGGATGTGGCAGGAAGGGGCCTCTCAGCTCCCTGCTCCCCTGCCTTGAGGAACTGCTGGGTTCTGACCCCGTTCTTGGCCATCTAGTACTTTGCCTTTCTTATTTCTGCACCAGTGTTTGCTTGTGTCACACACACACACACACACACAGCTTATGAGTGACCACAGAGTGACACGGGTCCGGGCTGACCTTGACCTTGCTCTCTGCTGCTCCAGCCTCCCAAGTACTGCAGTTTCAGGCAAAGGCCACCATTCTTTCTGTCCCTGGAACCCTTTGCAATATACTTAAATATCTTTTAGAGCTAGGGGCCACAAAGAGAAAGATCAATAGATTTTAGTCCATAAAAATATAACTATCTTTTTTTTATTCAAAATACGTCAACAATGTTCAATGAGAAGTTATCGAATGTGAGACCGTCAGCAGAACTCTCTAGAGGGACTGTAAGCTCTTATAGACTGATAGCGATCAATTATCTCATTCATAGGAAAAACCATTAACTGTGAGTCCTTTAGATGACTAATCCTTCCTTAACCGTGGATGGTTTTAAAATGTGTCAATCAGGTCATCTGATTTGTCCCTTTTGCCTAAAGACCCCGCCTTACTCCCTTTCGTTTCCTAGCGTGAGAACTTAAAGGAAGCCATTTTTGTGTATAGCTGTGGTGGAACGGGTTCAGAATAGCCTAGGGGGCGGGGGAGTTCAGAGTCTGTGTACACACAGGAAACCAAACAACAGGGTCAGAATAAGAAACACAGCCAACACCCTTCAAACTTGCCCGCTGCCCCAGGGAGCCTGGCCGCCATTTATAAAACGGGAAGCTTGGTCATAAGGGAACCTGCGGGTGTGTGGGATTAATGTGATTTCTGGCTTAACTTACATAAATGGCTACACTGTCTAAATTTGATTTCTGCGAGACAGTGATCCCCAGTGTTTGTTTCCTTTACCAATGGCTTTTGGTGGCCAGGCCTCTGGGACCCCTTTCCAAAGATGGTGGTACCCATGGTGGGGCACTGACCTAATAAAGTCACTGCACACGTCAGCCGGAGCGGCTGGAAGCCACAGTAGTCCGAGCCATGTCCTCTGAAGTGGCCTCCAGCAGCCTACTGGACACCACCCATCCCGGCTCCCATTTCCTTGCAGTAAAGTGGGGGCTCACCTACACAGCCTCGCTTCCCGCATGCCGTTGATCTTCCCAGCTCATGGCTAGTGACTGTGGCTAGGGAGCTGGGTGAGGGACGATGGGGAGCTGCCTGGTTCTGACAAGCCGCAGGGCATCAGCACAGGGACCCCTGGGCATCGGAGGCCATGCCTCCAAGGCTCCCGCCGCACTTGTGCAGTGCATTCTGGGCTTGACCCTGGGAGGGTTGGGCTTCCTTGGCTACTGTTGTCTTAGGCTCCTGGCGTTAAGCTTTGGGTTAAAGAAATGGCCTTTCTACTTTAAAAAGCCCGGAAACCACTGCTTCAAGGCATTTGGCCACAAACATGGGTCTCAGTGACACAGTCAAGTTCAGTGCCACTTTCAAGATGCCCTGGGGGCTTGTCCCAGGTGTCCCACCCCCTTTTGGTGCTGTCCACCATTGCCTCTGTTACTGGTAAGGACTCCATAATAACTCAGCCTTGAGGAGCGTCCAGTTAGTGATTTCAGAATGCTTGGGGTGGGGGTGGGGGGTGTCGGTTGGGGGACAGGAGGCTTCCAGGCTCAGACCATTTCTGTGTTTTGAAAGGAATTTTTAAAAAAAGGATTCGATTTCAATCTGGCACCTAAACCCCTCCCTAAGTCTGTTTGAGAGGGGAGTTGGTGGGCAAGCATATGACACAGCTTTAATTATGAATCAATCTGTCAGCTATAAGATTAAAAATAAATAATATGCAAATAGCTGCCTTCAGGAAAGCAGGCATTAAAATAGGCTGTCAGTCCCGAGCCTTTCCTTCCCTTCCACGCCACTGGTCCTCTTCCTCCGCGGGCTCTTGCCCTGTCCCTGGTTGGCTGTGAGGGGTCAGCACACAGTTCTATGAGGGTGAAGTTCACAAGGTTTAGCTTTTTGTTTTGTTTTTGACGCAGAGTTGGTAGTTTTATATTCTCTTTCTTTCTTAGAACTGCACCAAGATCTCCTGTCTGCAAAACAGCCTACAAGTAAACCTGGCTGCCCCCCTCCCCCTGGCACCCCCCAGGGTGAGGAGGCTGTCCCAGCCCCGTCTTTTTTTTTAACTGTGAAGATAGAACTAGGCTTTCTGTTTATCTTTTCTTTAACCCTCTGTTTTTTGGGGGGCCTAAACAGTTAATGAGCTCCTAACTGAGTGTGTCAGTAAACAGATCATCATCTGCCCTCCTTGTGGAAAGAAGTGACTCATGGTCACAAAGATAACCTAAGGGTTCTTGCAAGTTACCTGGTTCAAAAGCAAGAAGGGCACCAGACATACTGGCATACGCCCCAAGGAGGCCAAAGCAGGAAGCTGTTGGGTTTGAGGCCAGTCTGCTGTATATGTCTCAGAGAAACAGAAACGGAGAGTGTTTGCGTAGTTGGAAGATCCCTGTCTCCTCTGTTCCAGAGGGCAGCATCCTGTAGACATAAGACAACAATGTCTCAAGTTTCAGGGTTGGACTCAGGTTTTGTCAGGTTACCACAGCCTTTAAAGTCCTCCATGACAACAGGCATGAAATACAACACATGCTCCCCTCCCTCTCTCTCTCACATACACACACACAGCACACATGCTCTCACGCATGCATACATGCAGCACACATGCTCTTACATGCAGGACACATGCTCTCACATGCATGCACACAGCACACATGCTCTCACACCCATGAACACATGCAGCACACTAGCTCTCACACCCATGAACACATGCAGCTCATATGCATGCATGCAACACACTTCCTTTTATACACATGAACACATTTACATTCAGCACATGTGTTCTTACATGCAGGACACATACTTTCACACACATGAACACACAGCACAATGCTATCATGCACATATACATGCAACACACATGTTCTCACACACATGAACACATACAGCACACATTCTGTCATGCGCATGAATACATGCAACACACATGCTCTCACACACATGAACACGTGCAGCACACATGCTCACATGCATGCAACACACATCCTTTTATACACATGAACATGTACATTCAGCACACATGCTCTTACATGTAGGACACATGCTCTCACACACATAAATACATGCAGCACACATGCTGTCATGTACATGAACACACACAGCACACATGCTATCATGCCCATGAATACATGCAACACACATATTCTCACACACATGAACACATGCAGCACACATGTTCTCATGCACATGAACACATGCAGCACACATGCTTTCTCACACAGGGATACACACAGCACACATGCTCTTACACACATGAACACATTCAGCACACATGCTCTCACACACATGAACACATGCAGCACACATGCTCTCACACACATGAACACACGCAGCACACATGCTCTCACACACATGAACACACGCAGCACACATGCTCTCACACATTACCCTCATCTAGTCAAATGAGGAAACTGAGACAGTGACAAGTACAGAAGTAGAGATCAGATGCTGGAATAATGCCGAGACAGGTCCCTCAAAGACCCTATGACACGGGGAACGGAGGGACTCTTCCTTCTCCAGCAGAGCTGCCTCAATGATGGAAGACCTTGTCACCTCATTAGTTTTTCTCGGGTTTCTTCTTCAGCTCTTTACAGTCTTATTTTGGGCAGAAGAGAAGAGATGACAGAAGTGGACTCATAATAAAATTTTTCTCCTGTGAATCAAAGAAAGGAAGTTGGTACCCAAAAGCTTAAATATAACCTTGAATGGCAAGGAAATTATACATTCTCTGTGAATAGATTTCTGCAGATAATCTGTTCCTCAAGAGACTTTCAGAATGGAACAGCATTTTGGTCATTAGTTTATATCCCTGTGTCTCTCATGCCACAGGACTTGAACAGATGCAAGGTAGTGAAAGGTAAAAGATGAAGAATATAGTATATTTCTATGTCATAGACAGAGAAACCCGCCCGAGTTCAAACTCACCTGGAGTTACAGAGTCCGATAGGCCTGATCGTTTGCCCCATTCTGTTCTTTCTCCTCAGGGAAGGGGCAGAGATCCACAGATGGTTAGGTGAGACATTTACAGAACAGGCCACGGACTGAGCGGCAGGGTTACATGTGAAGGGTGAAGACGGGCTGAGTGCCTTCAGCTGTCTATCTTGACTTAGCCGTGGCACTGGAAGGTGACAGACACAGGAACTATTTGAGGCAAACTATCGGTGTGTGTGTGTGTGTGTGTGTGTGTGTGTGTGTGTGTGTGTGTGTGTAGCACAGTGCATGGTTCTTGTTGCAGGTTTCTGAGGAAGCTTTTCTTCCAAGATCCTGACCAGAGAGAGGCTCCATCCATTGCCCATTCATGTTGGGTGTCCATGTTGTAAGCGGACTACTAGGCCGGTTCCCACCCCGAGAGGCTTGCAACTCAGGGGTTGTGTGAGGGGGGGCCTTTCTGCTTTCTGGGGTTTGTTGAAGGAATGTCCTTAATTTACACTCTTTAATTCTGTGTACCCACCCAGGAAGAAGTGTGTGTGTGTGTGTGTGTGTGTGTGTGTGTGTTTTAAATTGATCAATGGGGTTGAAATAAAGAACTAGGCACAAAAGCAATGCTGACAGATCATGAGCTGTGTCTGTTGTAGGTATGGAAACAGTTAATAATTTAAAGATGTTTCCTTTTTTCATTTACTTATTTTTTGTTGTTGTTGTTGTTGCGTTAAATTAAATTTATGGCCCACGTGCCTTATTCTAACTATTACGAGAAAATTACCCTTAAACTTCTAAAGTATTTTATATAAATGTTCTCTGCAAGCACTGATCCTTAAGCTTCAGCAAAGAGAATAGACCAGCCAAACGCACTGAAATTGAAGTCATTCTGCCATTGAACAGGGAAATAATTTAGTAAAACCAGATTAAATCTCTCTCAATAAAATGACAATTTCATATACTTGGAGAACTCGCTGTGTAGAAGAATCCATTAAAGCCGCATCATGATGTGGTATTGTATCCTCCGAATTACCCAGGCTCCCCTTAAGAGTTCTTCCCCCTCTTTGTTACACAGAATTAAATTCACTGCCTGAGATTTTATTCAAATAACCCTTAGTATCTTTCATTGTGATTCTTACCCGATAAAACTTTATTTCGCTTCCCAAGGCTGTGGCTGTGCAGTGATGCTGTCCTGTGGGCGGTGTCAAGGTCAGTCTCAGTTTAATTAGATGTTGATGCCAGTTGGTCCCCTCTCCTTGACATGGATTCCCCTCCATGCGTAATTCTTCCTGCTTTCTTCCTGCTCTTAACTGGATCTCACTTGAGCTTGGCCCATCCATTTAGTCCTTGGTTGACTGGCTCTTGCTGTATTTTCTAGATAGACCTCAAGGTAGAGAGAAAGGAGACATCTCCCTGCCCCTGTGTGGGCTTTAATGAGTTGGTGAGGGAGCCTGGGTTTGGCATCAGGTCAGATAGCTGCGTGTTGGTTCTCCCGTTATCATGAAATGTGACCCATCACGCTATAGCTTTCCAAACCACCAGGTCAAGATGCGTGTCCTCGCCGCCAACAGTGAGCTTTTTTTTTTTTTTTTTAAGATTTATTTATTTATTATATGTAAGTACACTGTAGCTGTCTTCAGACACTCCAGAAGAGGGAGTCAGATCTCGTTACGGATGGTTGTGAGCCACCATGTGGTTACTGGGATTTGAACTCAAGACCTTCGGAAGAGCAATCAGGTGCTCTTACCTGCTGAGCCATCTCACCAGCCCCGACAGTGAGCTTTTCTGATGTGTTCTGCCCCCTCTCTTTCTCCTTCCGCCCCCACCCCACAGGTCATCACCGACCTGGAGGAGCAGCTGAACCAGCTCACCGAGGACAACGCTGAGCTCAACAACCAAAACTTCTACCTGTCCAAACAACTCGACGAGGCTTCCGGGGCCAACGACGAGATCGTGCAGCTGCGGAGCGAGGTGGACCACCTCCGCCGTGAGATCACAGAGCGGGAGATGCAGCTCACCAGCCAGAAGCAAGTAAGAGGGCAGGGCAGGCCCTGGGGTCCCTGGAGGACCCTTAGGAGTTAGAAGGGTCTTGTGGGGGAGGGGGTCCTGTTTGGGGACGGGGGGGGGGAGGGGGTGGTTCCAAGACTGGGCTGGCTCCTACAAACAGGCTCCTGGTCAGTTCCAGTTCATAGCCAAGGGTTCAGTTTTTAAAAGTGGCTTTTAAAAGTGGGTGCTGGGGCTAGAGGTGACTGCGAAGTTAAAGAGCCCTTACTGCATTTCCAGAGAGTGTGAGTTCAGTTCCCGGCCACCCTCACTGGGTAGCTCACAACAGTCTGTGACCTCCAGTCCCAAGGGATTCAGCAGTATCTACCAGCCTCCACAGACACATAAATAAAAAGAACTCTTTAAAGCAGATACAATTGGATGTTAAAGACAGGGTCTCACTGTGCGACCCTACAAACTTACCATGAACTCTTGACCTCCTCAATGCTGGGATTTTGGATATGTGTCCCCCACCTCCCTACCCTACGACTGGTTTTGGGTTGTACCCCTCAGATGGCAGAACCAGGTGACCATCGGTCCGTTGTCCCCATCTGGTCCCCTCGGGATGTTGGAGAGAAAAAAGCCAACCGCCTCTTGAGTCTGCGGTTAGGAACTTCGGCTTCCCTGAAGCTTGTCTGACCGAAGTAACCTCTAGAAATCCCCATTTGCTACAAGGCACAACTCAGTGCTCCTGATTTACAGACGATGGAGGCTCTGAAGACGACATGCACCATGCTGGAGGAGCAGGTCATGGACCTGGAGGCCCTGAACGACGAGCTGCTTGAGAAGGAGCGCCAGTGGGAGGCATGGCGGAGCGTCCTCGGCGACGAGAAGTCCCAGTTTGAGTGTCGAGTTCGAGAGCTACAGAGGATGCTGGACACCGAGAAGCAGAGCAGGTGGGAGCCTCCCCCCTTTGTAGAAGACTAGTACCAGGTGATGAGACACCCCTGAGTCGTCGCCGCCCCCCCCCCCCCGCGCCCGCCCCCGAGGCGGCGGGGGCCGGGCCACCCCTCCCACGGCGCGACCCCCCCCCCCCCCCCAGAGCCTCAGACAGGGCAGGCATCTGTCCTGGGTTTCCTGAGACTGAGCTGTCTTCCGGGATGCAGGACGTTTGGGGTGACAACCGGGAGAGCCTTAGGGAGGGGTGGACCTCCTGGCTGTAGACCTGACAAGTGTCACTTGAGTCCTGTGGTGGCGGCGGCTGGCGTGTTTTATCGTGTGCAGAGTCTACAGAAGTCAAGGCAAATCAAGGCACGGTGCTTTCGTGTAGCGATGGCCTTACCAGGATTCCTAGCCCAGCCATGTCACCACGCATTCCCCACGCTTTGACTCCTGCTCATGAGGACCCTCGCCTCTTCCTTCTGTTCCCGAGGTCCGGTGCCTTGAGCTCCCCAGGGATCCCTTGGGATCAGTGCATGGAGGGCGCTCTGTCTTGTAGCAGGAGGGCACATCGTGCCTGGTTTCTTCCCACTAGATGCCAGTGGCGACTTATTTCTCAAGCTGCGACATCCAAAAACAACCCCCCAGAAGTCACCCAGCATCCCCTGGGGCGAGCCTGGGATGGCACCCACTCCTCTCTCCCACCCCATCCCTGTCTTTTCTCTTTTAAATAGTAGTTTTCTGCACACTCCTGCCCAGTTTTCAGTTCCTCCCTGTGGGGCTCATCACAACTCAGGGAACCCTGCTCCTGTCAAACGTACCACCTAACTGAAGAGGCTTTAACACCCAGTTTGTAGCCCGCGATGGCGCACGGCTTTATTCTAACCATGTTCTGTAAAGATGATAAGAACTTATCGTGACCCCCGAGGGTCCTGTCTCACTTTCTCACATGGGCGAGCACTAGCCCGTGGCTTCATGTGTTTTGTTTATCCTTCATCTCTGCTGATGCCAGCCCCCTCCCCCCACCCCCGTGGGTCTCCTGTCATCTGGGTACCCTTATCGGACTGTGTCGGGGTCATTTTATCCCCATGATGACTCGGTGGCTGTAGGATGTGCAATAAAATAGGCTGTCTGAACAGTCTGATTCCTAGTTGAGTTGTAAGAGAAAAGATAGGAAGCGGACAACGAGAACTCTCAGATTGCAAGAGAACCAGGGAGCAGCAGTTGCTTTGTGGCGTATTAGGGTGTGTGGTGGGAAGGACTGCGGTTTTAAAAGCCTGTCCAGGCTTCCTAGGCTCCCAGGAAGTGCTAGCCACTCCCCTCACAGACTCCTCCCACCCCACCTCCAACCCGCCCCCATCCTCACCCGGTTCTTGTTTGATATTATGTAGCTGGGCAAAATATACTTTTAAAATCACTGTCCTCACCCTCAAGAAGCTAAGACCCACCCCACCTTCCCATGTCTTCCGGTATCTTTGGCAAGAAGTGGATATGTACTTCCGGTGGAGCACTGGGAGGCGTGGCCTCTGGAAGGCAGAGCTGGGACAGGTTTAGGAGACAGCCAGTGGGTACATCCAGGGAGGCAGAAGAGTTTGTGAAGTAGCCAGCGTGCAGAGGCACGAAAGCGCAGGACCCAGATGCGGGAAGAGAAGTGAGTTTCCCCCTTTTACATTTGGATTTCTGTGTTCTTTAGTGGACACATTCATCAGGTTCAACCTTCTATGAGAACTCAGAACCCTTAGGCCTTCCTTTCTTGTGCTCACCGGGGAGAAGACGTTCACTAGGACTCAAGCAGTCTCTCATGGTCCACCTCACGCTCTGGGTGGGTCCTTGGTGGCAGTGTGGTAGGGGGACACTCCCTGTTCTCTGCCCCACAGGGAATCTGGGACACTCTAGATCCATCCCCATTCAGTCCAGTTGTATTTGAGAATGGCTTTTTTCTCTTCAGCCTTTCCAGTCAGTCCCCACAGGAACTTTACCACCGCAGGGCAATTTTAACCCAAGTCTGAAGTGGGTCAGATTTTTGCTCTGACAGCGTTTAAATGTAGAATCCACGGTTGGGATTCCATCCAACAGCCTGCAGCCTGTTTAGAAACGGACCAGCCTCCTCCCTCCGGGCCCGGGCTGTGGGGCTTCTGACAGCAGCCCTGTGCTTCTCTGGCAGGGCCAGGGCCGATCAGCGGATCACCGAGTCGCGCCAGGTGGTGGAGTTGGCGGTGAAGGAACACAAGGCCGAGATTCTCGCTCTGCAGCAGGCTCTCAAGGAGCAGAAGCTTAAGGCCGAGAGCCTGTCGGACAAGGTCAGCGCGCGCTCCTTCGGCTATGTGGGGAACCGGCTTCATTTCCTCCTTTAAAGGCAGGGTTCACACGAATTCAGACACAACCCATGATAAACATATTTCAAAAGCATCCCATTGCTTACTCTATAGACGTCAGGTCTGACTTACCGTGGTTGGCAGTGGCACAGCTGGGTGAGCTGGGTACTGGGGTTACCCTGGTTGGGTGGTGAGTCTATCTCCCTGGGCCCTGAAGGTCCAACAGTGGGTACACAACACTATTTTATTCCTAGAAGGCTTAATAAGCCTCGGGTTTTCAGAAAGCATGGTGACAGTGACTCTCTTTCGGTGTGACCGTAGGCAGCCGTGTTCACGGTGAGTCTAGTGTAGTCCATTTCCTGCCCCTAGAACCAAGTACTTGAGACAAGGTAATTTATAAAGGAGATTATTTGGCTAATAGCTCTAGAGGCTGGAAAAGGCCCAGGTCACAGTTCTAGCAACTGTTGAGAGCCCTCTTACGGTGTCAGAACCATGGCTGATACTGTGTTTAAGAAGTCGCTAATGCCTGTATGGGGGGGCCTCACCCTTACAGCCTCACGGAATGCTAATGTCACCCAGAGGCCCCACTTCCAAATGTCACTTACACGTGAGTTAGATTAAATGTTTAATACAAGAATTGGGAGGGGGGAGGGACAGCATTCAGACCACAGTAGGGAGGGACTACTGTGCACATCGGCGTCCTGCGTTAGGAATACTCATGTTCTTCTGTCTGTGCCCCCTGCCCTGTGATGCATCTGCACGGGTGCACCACTGTTGGGTGGTTTTGCCTCATAGTAAACTGGGAAGAAGATGTAGAGCAAGCACTCGAGAGTGACAGATAGCAATCGATGTCGGGGAGACGGTGCGCGCACGCATCCCTTCTTGCACATGTACTCAGAAACAGGTGATCTGCACTTCATAGCACTGACTTCCGGTTTATGACAGTTATCACCGAGGGCTGTCAGGGAAAATAACAAAAGCACAGGAAACTTGAAAGAAGAACCGGGAACCACGGCCTCGAGTGGTGATGGACTTGTTTACAGCCTCTGTTTGCTCCTTCTGTACATACGCACATGCTCGTACACATGCAGGGGCACACACACGTGTAAACACACGTGCACACACACGTACACACACTTCTCAAAATCAATTTAGGCCTTTACTATTTATAGGCTGTTCTATCTTTTAAAAAAAAATCATGTAACTAGAGCCTTTTCCCAACTTATTAAATATTTTTTTAACATATAGTTCTGAAAAAAAAAATTGCAGTCAGGCACCTAATTTAAGCATTGCCTTTGTACAGGAAATTTGGGCTTCCTCCAATCTCATCCCGCACATGAATAGCACTCAGTGAACATAAATCTTTATGGACATCTGTGATTATTTTCTCCCCGGAAGTTCACAGAAACAGAACCACTGGACTCAAGGCTATAGCTTGCGGCTCAAGGATAATTCTGACTCAGAGTCTAGCTGCCTAGGGTTTTTAATAACTTTAATAATTTTTTTAATAACCTGAGGAAAGTGCGTTTATTGTCTGGAGACAAATGAACCTTTCTGAGTTTAACGCTGCTTTTCTAGTTGGATATTAGTATTTCTTAGCTGACTCCTGTCTGTCCAGATATTCCAGTTCCATTTTACCTTACCCGTGTCTGACACCGTTTTCTCTTACATCAACCTTTCTTCTAACGCACAGGCTGTCGTCCTTCATGGCTGTGCCTCGTGATAACCACCCTCTCTGCCTTTCTGGCCCAGATATAAGATCCTCGGGAGGAGTTGGCCATCTCCCCATCCCAGTAGCAATAACGTATAATAAGCCCCAAGAATATGTTTATTCAATTAAATTCAGGCAAAGTGTGTCAGGCAAATTGAGCAGCCACATTCTTAAAGCTTGTTCTGGCTGGGTATGGTGGCACACGCCTTTAATCCCAGCACTTGGGAGGCAGAGGCGGACAGATTTCTGAGTTCGAGGCCAGTCTGGTCTACAGAGTGAGTTCCAGGGCAGCCAGGGCTACACAGGGTTCCCCAGTCCTCATGTCTGTCATGTGGACTGTTTTCTCCCCAAATGACTTTTATACCTTGGTTATCTTTATGTGTGACGGTTTAGGGACATCTCACAAAAGCCTACAGTCTCTTAACATACCCAAATGTAGCATCATGGCCAATGTTTCCAAATGCGCAGCTCAACGACCTGGAGAAGAAGCATGCCATGCTGGAGATGAACGCCCGGAGCTTACAGCAGAAACTGGAGACAGAGCGGGAGCTCAAACAGAGGCTTCTGGAGGAGGTGAGTGTGAGCCACCTAGGAGGTGACACCTGTGCATGCGTGTGTGTGTGTGTGTGTGTGTGTGTGTGTGTTACATACACATGTGTGCATATGTGTTGTATACATGTGTTAGATGCATGTGTGTGACATACATCTGTATGTGTACATGTGTCACATACATATGTGTTACATATGTGTGTCTTACATACGTGTGGGGATATTATGTGCCCCTGTGCTTACACATGCAGAGGACAGAGGAAGCATGTTGGTGACTTGTCTATTGCTGTCCACTTCATTGCCACAAGATGTGGCCTCTCACTGAAATGGAAGCTCGGCATTTTGACTAGTCTAGCGAGCTTAAGCAATCTGGGTGCCTCTGCCCCCACCCTGGGGTTCCAGGCATCCACAGCTACACCCAGCGTTTTCTACCCACTGAGTGTCATCCCCACCCCCACCCCCACCCTGCTCCTCATAAGGTTTTGAAAGAGGAAATTTATTATGTGATATTCAGCTGATTGGAGCCAAATTAGACATTTTGGAACTACAATTTTTGAGGTAGAGTAAGGGGAGTGTGTAACACCTTCTAACGTTTGACACAGTAAGAGTGTCTCTCAGAGGCAAGAGCGTCTCTGGTGCTGAGTCTTCCCATGTGACTCTTCATTGAGACTGCCGTTCATCGGGTAAGTGTGTGCCCAACAGGGGTTCGTTGAGCAATGGCTGAGTGAGATTTGAGTTGGATTGTCTTTAGAGCCGACAGTTAAGTTCCACGTTGGTAGAAGACTCGTGCCAATGAGCTTCCTACACAGAGCAAAAGCGTGACCAGATTTTTGTTTGTTTGTTTGTTTGTTTTGTTTTGTTTGAGACAGGGTTTCTCTGTGTAGCCCTGTCTGTCCTGGAACTCACTCTGTAGACCAGGCTGGCCTCGAACTCAGAAATCTGCCTGCCTCTGCCTCCCGAGTGCTGGGATTAAAGGCGGGCGCCACCAACGTACACCAGCTCGAGTGACCAGATTTTAAGTACCAAATGTCAGGAGGGCTTTTGAACCTGGCCTTGATTCAGTTGAATAAGCATTCTGTGGATCTTGAGACTCGGGGTGCCAAGCTGAAGCTGACCTCCCAGCGCACCCCTTCTTTTGGCACCCCTTCTTCTGTTGCCTGGCTTTTCTCCTCAGACCTGAGCATTGCTGTGTACATTGGTGATGATCTCCCTCCCCCAACCAGAGTCTCCTGCCAGAGTCACAGATTCCACCTTCTCACCCAGCTTGACCTCCAAGGGCAAACCCACTTCCTGTGGGTACCCAGTGAAAAGCTGGGTCTGAGAAGGACTCTGTCTAGCCCCCAGTGAGCCCCAGAATCCCAGGATAATCACGTGGGCGGAGCTCCGCGGGTGCCCTGCTGGTGGCTGTAACTGGGCCTGGGCTGTTCTGTTTGAGGGAAGTAGGGAAAAGATTGCAGGTCTCACAGTCAGCTTACACACAGGTGTCTTATAAAAACCACAACTTAAAAGCCACAGATGGGCGCTTAGGGAAGTTCTGGGGGCGGGTGGTGGTGTCAGGCGTTGCAGCAATGTGTTTGTGTGACCGTCCTTAATGCCACCGAGCATACTAAAATGGGGACTGGGGCGATGGTACAACTGGTGACCTGCTTGCCTTACAAGCATGGGGTCTACCTGGGTTGGGATCCACCAGCAGTGCAGTGGCTTGTCTCTGATCCCAGTGCTGCGGAGGCATTTCAACAATCTCTTGGAGATGGGACCCAAGTATAAACATGAGATCCCCCTTACATCATATGCGCCTCACGCACATAGAGCGGCATTGATGTTAGACCATTTCTGCATGCGGTTCTGGGGCTTGAACACAGGGCCTGATGTAGGCTGGGCAAGCAGTCTATCCCAGGGCTGTACCCCAAGTCTTTGCGTAGTGTTTTTAACTGCCCACGTTTTGACCGTGCCTATTACATGAGATTAGTCGTGGCATTTTTCTACTCAAGAAATTTTGGGGTTGGGAGCATTTCTAAATTTGGGGGTTTGCTATTGGGAGTGCTTGACCTGCAATAGAACCCATCAATCTGCCAGGTGGTCCTTTCTCCGGGATGAATAGGCAATGTTCCCCCATCAGGCGCATGCAGGAAACAGAAGCAGGACAGACATAATCAAGGCTCCCGAGTGTCCCATTTCCCATCTGCAGAGGGCAGGCTGGCCCCGGCAGCTCCAGGCTTGGTCCAAGGTTACACGGTGACTCAGTGGCAAAGCCAGGAATAGCATGCCGAAGCCTGACTCAGCCCCACCTTCTCACTCGGGCTGAGAACGTTCCGGATAGATGTTTGAATAGACATCTGGCCAACATTGATCTGAACTGGAACTCACACATCATCAAAAATAAGGCCAAAAAAAAAAAAAAAAAAAAAAAAACCCCCTTACAAGCCAGAATACATTGGGATCCTGGGTTGTGGTGTG